>NC_092336.1:342231730-342541346 GCF_046630445.1 Rutidosis leptorrhynchoides
GAAATATGAAATCTTGTGGTCTATTGTTACGATTTGATATATATATAGGTTAAACCTATAACTCACCAACATTTTTGTTGACGTTTAAAGCATGTTTATTCTCAGGTGAATACTAAGAGCTTCTGCTGTTGCATACTAAAAAAGGACAAGATTTGGAGTCCATGTTTGTATGATATTGTGTAAAAACTGCATTCAAGAAACTGATTTCGATGTAACATATTTGTATTGTAAACCATTATGTAATGGTCGTGTGTAAACAGGATATGTTAGATTATCATTATTTGATAATCTATGTAAAGATTTTTAAACCTTTATTTATGAAATAAAGGTTATGGTTTGTTTTAAAAATGAATGCAGTCTTTGAAAAACGTCTCATATAGAGGTCAAGACCTCGCAACGAAATCAATTAATATGGAACGTTTTTAATCAATAAGAACGGGACATTTCAGTTGGTATCCGAGCGTTGGTCTTAGAGAACCAGAAAATTTGCATTAGTGTGTCTTATCGAGTTTGTTAGGATGCATTAGTGAGTCTGGACTTATACCGTGTTTTCTTTAAAAATGATTGCTTAACATTTTTGTTGGAAACTATATATTATTAACATGTATATATTATGTGATATATTAATCTCTTAACATGTTTGACATTGTGTGATAGATGTCTACCTCTAGTACAAATCCCATTGACTCACCTAATAATAACGAAGAGTCGAATATATATTGGACTGATTCACAAGTTCCCGAAGAAGAACCGGAAGAAGAATCAGAACCGGAAGAAGAATCAGAACCGGAAGAGGAGGAACCGGAGGAGGAAATAGAACCGGTGGGGGAAATAATAAAACGGTTAAGTAAAAGAAAATCCTCAACCAACCAACCAAGGTTAATTATGGTCAATGGTGTTTCCGCCAAGGAAGCAAAATATTGGGAGGATTACCAATTCTCCGATGAATCGGATTCCGACGAGAATTCCGATGATGTTATAGAAATTACCCCAACTGAATTTAAAAAGGCAAAAGAAAATAATAAGGGAAAGGGCATAAAAATAGAGAAATCTAATTCCAACCCCGATGAACTTTATATGTATCGTCAACCCCCGAAGCCCTTAAGTTGTAACAATGACCCGGGAACCTCTAAACCACCAGGTTTTTGTAAACCAATGTGGAAAACGATGGCTCGTATTAGGGGAACATCATATATCCCTAGAAACTTGGCAAAACGAACCAAAACTGAAGAAGAAGAAACGAGCGAGTCGGAATAAGATAGTTGTATTCGTGTGGTGTAATATATGTAATATAGTGTGCTTATGCTTTATGATATATGTAAAAATTGCTTGTATTAATAAGTAATTTTTTTTATGAATCTAACTCTTGTCTATTTTACAGTTTAAAAACACAAAATGGATAGACAACCCAATATTTTAAGAGACCTACCCGGAGACATGATTGATGAAATCTTGTCTAGAGTCGGTCAGAATTCCTCGGCACAACTATTTAAGGCAAAATCAGTTTGTAAGACATTCGAAGAATGTTCCTAGAATGTCTTGGTTTATAAGAGACTTTCGTTTGAAAGATGGGGGATATCACATTGGGAAACCCATAAGTTACGATGTGTTTACTTTGACGCATATATTGCGGGGAACCCAAATGCTATTTTACGCAATGGGTTAAGAAATTATTTTGACTCAAGGTATCCGAATATAGGACTTCATGATTTAGAAAAAGCGGCTAACATGCAACATAAAGAAGCATGCTATGCTTACGGGTTAGTAATGTTCGCTTCTCACCAAAGTTAGAAAAAGAACATCGGGCTACAACTATTAAACAAAACGTTCCCACAAGTGACGGAGTCGGTAATTGGGGTAAGAAATGAGGTTTTTAGGTTATTACGAGACTGTTGGTCATTACGTAACCCTCGTCCCTTTGATGACGTTAAAACACGCTGTCTTATCAACGGCCATAACGGTTATGTTCCACAAGACCAAGGATGGGAAGTAGTCCTAGTAAAACCAGAATGCATGACTTGTTTCTGGACGTATGAATTACGTGTCTTTATTGCCTTTACTGAACGACTTGTGTACTAGCTAGAATTATATTCACAACTATCTTGTATTAAAGTTATTGTGTGCTATATTTCATGCTTTATGTAAAATAAGCGGTATTGTAAGTTTGTAAAATATTATATAAAAGTTTGAACGCGAAATATTATTATAATCAGTTTTTCATATAGAATTGTAGTAGTTGAATTGTATATTAGCTACTAAGTATGAACTTAACGGGTAGGTACTACCCGAATTTAAACTTATAAAACGCTAATATGAAGAAAAAGCTTTTATAAATGAGTTCATATTATGCTACGAAATACTATTAACTACTCTTAATATTCTGTATGATTAACTTGTTCCATTTGACTATTTTGAAGGAAATGGCACCGACTACTCGACACACCGTGAATATGAATGAAGAGGAATTCCGTACTTTTCTAGCTTCAAACAAAGCCGCAGTACAGGCTACACTACATACCAACAATAACCTTGGATCTAGCAGTATAGGAAATCGTGTAGGATGCACCTACAAAGAATTCACTAGCTGCAAACCTTTAGAATTTGATGGAACCGAAGGACCGATCGGATTGAAACGGTGGACCGAGAAGGTCGAATCGGTGTTTGCCATAAGTAAGTGTACTGAAGAGGACAAAGTGAAGTACGCTATGCATACCTTCACAGGTTCTGCGTTAACATGGTGGAATACCTATCTAGAGCAAGTGGGACAAAATGATGCGTACGCACTACCGTGGTCAGCATTCAAGCACTTGATAAACGAGAAGTACCGTCCCAGAACTAAGGTCAATAAGCTCAAGACAGAACTTAGAGGGTTACGAACCCAAGTATTTGATATTACCATGTACGAAAGACGATTCACAGAATTGTGCCTATTGTGTCCGGGAGCGTTCGAAGATGAGGAAGAGAAGATCGACGCGTTTGTGAAAGGATTACCGGAAAGAATCCAAGAAGATATAAGTTCACACGAGCCCGCCTTCATACAACAGGCATGTAGAATGGCTCACAAACTAGTGAACCAGATTGAGGAAAGAATTAAAGAATAGACGGCTGAAGAGGCCAATGTGAAGCAAGTCAAAAGAAAGTGGGAGGAAAACGGTGATAAGAATCACCAATACAACAACAACAACAATTACAATAATAATCGCAACAATTATCCCAACAATCGCAACATCAATCGCAACTACAACAAACGGCCCAACAACAACAACAACAACAACAACAACAAAAATAACAACAACAACAACAACAACAGCAACTACAACAATCATCCCAACAATAATAACAACCGCAACAACAACAAGCAGCTATGCCAAAGGTGTGAAAAGTATCACTCGGGGTTCTGCACCAAATTTTGCAACAAGTGTAAAAGAAATGGTCATAGCGCGGCGAAGTGTGAGGTCTACTGACCAGGGGTTAACAGAACGAAAGGAACAAATGGTGTCAGAACGAGTAATGGCGGAACAAGTTGTGTCGGAGCAAGTTATGCCAATGTAGTTTGTTATAAATGTGGAAAACCTGGCCACATTATTAGAAATTGCCCGAACCAGGAGAACACGAATGGACAAGGCCGCGGAAGAGTTTTCAATATTATTGCGGCAGAGGCACAGGAAGACCCGGAGCTTGTTACGGGTACGTTTCTTATTGACAATAAATCTGCTTACGTTTTATTTGATTCGGGTGCGGATAGAAGCTATATGAGTAGAGATTTTTGTGCTAAATTAAGTTGTCCATTGACGCCGTTGGATAGTAAATTTTTACTCGAATTAGGAAACGGTAAATTAATTTCAGCAGATAATATATGCAGGAATCGAGAAATTAAACTGGGTAGCGAAATATTTAAGATTGATTTGATACCAGTAGAGTTAGGGAGTTTTGATGTAATAGTTGGCATGGACTGGCTGAAGAAGGTGAAAGCAGAGATCGCATGTTATAAAAATGCAATTCGCATTGTACGAGAAGAAGAAGAACCCTTAATGGTGTACGGAGAAAAGGGCTACATGAAGCTACATCTTATTAGTAATTTGAAGGCACAAAAACTAATATGAAAAGGTTGCTATGCGGTTATAGCACACGTCGAGAAAGTACAAACTGAAGAAAAGAGCATCAATGATGTTCCCGTTGCAAAAGAATTTCCCGATGTATTTCTGAAAGAATTACCGGGACTACCTCCACATCGATCTGTTGAATTTCAAATAGATCTTGTACCAGGAGCTGCACCAATAGCTCGTGCTCCTTATAGACTTGCACCCAGCGAGATGAAAGAACTGCAAAGCCAACTGTAAGAACTATTAGAACGCGGTTTCATTCGACCAAGCACATCACCATGGGGAGCTCCTGTTTTGTTTGTCAAGAAGAAGGATGGTACATTTAGGTTGTGTATTGACTACAGAGAGTTGAACAAACTTACCATCAAAAACCGTTATCCACTGCCGAGAATTGATGACTTATTTTATCAACTACAAGGCTCGTCGGTTTATTCGAAGATCGATTTACGTTCTGGATATCATCAAATGCGAGTAAAGGAGTATGATATTCCAAAAACTGCTTTTAGGACGCGTTATGGTCATTACGAGTTTATGGTTATGCCGTTTGGATTGACTAACGCACCAGCTGTGTTCATGGACCTTATGAACCGAGTGTGTGGGCCATATCTTGAAAATTTTGTCATTGTTTTCATCGATGACATACTTATTTACTCAAAGAATGATCAAGAGCACGAAGAACATTTGAGAAAAGTGCTAGAAGTATTGAGGAAAGAAAAACTGTACGCTAAGTTTTCAAAGTGTGCATTTTGGTTGGAAGAAGTTCAATTCCTCGGCCACATAGTGAACAAAGAAGGTATCCAGGTGGACCCGGCAAAGGTCGAAACCGTTGAAAAGTGGGAAACCCCAAAAAACTCCGAAGCATATACGTCAATTTTTAGGATTGGCTGGTTACTACAGAAGATTCATCCAAGATTTCTCCAAAATAGCAAAACCCTTCACTGCATTAACGCATAAAGGGAAGAAATTTGAATGGAAGGATGAACAAGAGAAGGCGTTTCAATTATTGAAAAAAAAACTAACTACGGCACCTATATTGTCATTGCCTGAAGGGAATGATGATTTTGTGATTTATTGTGACGCATCAAAGCAAGGTCTCGGTTGTGTATTAATGCAACGGACGAAGGTGATTGCTTATGTGTCTAGACAATTGAAGATTCACGAGCAAAATTATATGACTCATGATTTGGAATTAGGCGCGGTTGTTTTTGCATTAAAGACTTGGAGGCACTACTTATATGGGGTCAAAAGTATTATATATACCGACCACAAAAGTCTTCAACACATATTTAATCAGAAACAACTGAACATGAGGCAGCGTAGGTGGATTGACTTGTTGAATGATTACGAGTTTGAGATTCGTTACCACCCGGGGAAGGCAAATGTGGTAGCCGACGCCTTGAGTAGAAAGGACAGTGAACCCATTCGAGTAAAATCTATGAATATAATGATTCACAATAACCTTACTACTCAAATAAAGGAGGCGCAACAAGGAGTTTTAAAAGAGAGAAATTTAAAGAATGAAATACCCAAAGGATCGGAGAAGCATCTTAGTATTCGGGAAGATGGAACCCGGTATAGGGCTGAAAGGATTTGGGTACCAAAATTTGGAGATATGAGAGAAACGGTACTTAGAGAAGCTCATAAAACCAGATACTCAATACATCCTGGAACGGGAAAGATGTACAAGGATCTTAAGAAACATTTTTGGTGGCCAGGTATGAAAGCCGATGTTGCTAAATACATAGGGGAATGTTTGACGTGTTCTAAGGTCAAAGCTGAGCATCAGAAACCATCAGGTCTACTTCAACAACCCAAAATCCCGGAATGGAAATGGGAAAACATTACCATGGATTTCATCACTAAATTGCCAAGGACTGCAAGTGGTTTTGATACTATTTGGGTAATAGTTGATCGTCTCACCAAATCAGCACACTTCCTGTCAATAATAGAAGATGACAAGATGGATAAGTTAGCACGACTGTATTTGAAGGAAGTTGTCTCCAGACATGGAATACCAATCTCTATTATCTCTGATAGGGATGGCAGATTTATTTCAAGATTCTGGCAGACATTACAGCAAGCATTAGGAACTCGTCTAGACATGAGTACTGCCTATCATCCACAAACTGATGGGCAGAGCGAAAGGACGATACAAACGCTTGGAGACATGCTACGAGCATATGTTATTGATTTCGGAAACAGTTGGGATCGACATCTACCGTTAGCAGAATTTTCCTACAACAACAGCTACCATTCAAGCATTGAGATGGAGCCGTTTGAAGCACTTTATGGTAGAAAGTGCATGTCTCCGATTTGTTGGAGTGAAGTGGGGGATAGACAGATTACGGGTCCGGAGATAATACAAGAAACTACCGAGAAAATCATCCAAATTCAACAAAGATTGAAAACAGCCCAGAGTCGACAAAAGAGCTACGCGGACAGTAAAAGAAAAGATATAGAGTTTGAAATTGGAGAAATGGTCATGCTTAAGGTTTCACCTTGGAAAGGCGTTGTTCGATTTGGTAAACGGGAGAAACTAAATCCAAGGTACATTGGACCATTCAAGATTATAGATCGTGTCGGACCAGTAGCTTACCAACTGGAGCTACCTCAACAACTCGCGGCTGTACATAACACTTTTCACGTCTCAAATTTAAAGAAATGTTTTGCTAAAGAAGATCTCACTATTCCGTTGGACGAAATCCAAATCAATGAAAAAGTTCAATTCATTGAAGAACCCGTCGAAATAATGGATCGTGAGGTTAAGAGACTTAAACAAAACAAGATACCGATTGTTAATGTTCAATGGAATGCTCGTAGAGGACCCGAGTTCACCTGGGAGTGTGAAAATCAGATGAAGAAGAAATACCCGCATTTATTTCTAGAAGATACGTCAACACCTCCAACTGCTTAAAATTTCGGGACGAAATTTATTTAACGGGTAGGTACTGTAGTGACCCGAACTTTTCCATGTTTATATATATATTAAATGAAATTGTTATTTACATGATTAAGTGTTTCCAACATATTAAGCAATCAAACTTGTTAAGACTTGATTAATTGAAATAGGTTTCATATAGACAATTGACCACCCAAGTTGACCGGTGATTCACGAACGTTAAAACTTGTAAAAACTATACGATGACATATATATGGTTATATATATAGTTAACATGATTTTATTATAAGTATGTATCTCATTAGGTATTTTAACAATGAGTTATATACATAAAAATGAGACTATTAATTTAAGAAACTCGAAAACGATATATATAACGATTATCGTTATAACAACGTCTTACTAGGTACATATGAATCATATTAAGATATTGATACACTTGGTTAATTATGTTAAATAATAAGTAAATATATTATTAAGTGTATTAACAATGAAATACATATGTAAAAATAAGACTACTAACTTAATGATTTCGAAACGAGACATATATGTAACGATTATCGTTGTAACGGCATTTAACTGTATATATATCATACTAAGGTATATTATATATCATAATATCATGATAATATAAAAATTTAACATCTCATTTGTTATAATAAACAATGGGTTAACAACATTCAACAAGATCGTTAACCTAAAGGTTTCAAAACAACATTTACATGTAACGACTAACGATGACTTAACGACTCAGTTAAAATGCATATACATGTAGTGTTTTAATATGTATTCATACACTTTTGAAAGACTTCAAGACACTTATCAAAATACTTCTACTTAACAAAAATGCTTACAATTACATCCTCGTTCAGTTTCATCAACAATTCTACTCGTATGCACCCGTATTCGTACTCGTACAATACACAGATTTTAGATGTATGTACTATTGGTATATACACTCCAATGATCAGCTCTTAGCAGCCCATGTGAGTCACCTAACACATGTGGGAACCATCATTTGGCAACTAGCATGAAATATCTCATAAAATTACAAAAATATGAGTAATCATTCATGACTTATTTACATGAAAACAAAATTACATATCCTTTATATCTAATCCATACACCAACGACCAAAAACATCTACAAACACTTTCATTCTTCAATTTTCTTCATCTAATTGATCTCTCTCAAGTTCTATCTTCAAGTTCTAAGTGTTCTTCATAAATTCCAAAAGTTCTAGTTTCATAAAATCAAGAATACTTCCAAGATTGCAAGTTTACTTCCAAGTTTTATAAATCTATTCCAAGTAATCATCCAAGATCAAGAAACCTTTGTTACTTACAGTAGATTATCTTTCTAATACAAGGTAATAATCATATTCAAACTTTAATTCAATTTCTATAACTATAACAATCTTATTTCGAGTGGAAATCTTACTTGAAATTATTTTCGTGTCATGATTCTGCTTCAAGAACTTTCAAGCCATCCAAGGATCCTTTGAAGCTAGATCTATTTTTCTCATTTCCAGTAGGTTTATCCAAGGAACTTGATGTAGTAATGATGTTCATAACATCATTCGATTCATACATATAAAGCTATCTTATTCGAAGGTTTAAACTTGTAATCACTAGAACATAGTTTAGTTAATTCTGAACTTGTTCGCAAATAAAAGTTAATCCTTCTAACTTGACTTTTAAAATCAACTAAACACATGTTCTATATCTATATGATATGCTAACTTAATGATTTAAAACCTGGAAACACAAAAAAACCGTAAAATCGGATTTTCGCTGTCGTAGTAACACCGCGGGCTGTTTTGGGTTAGTTAATTAAAAACTATGATGAACTTTGATTTAAAAGTTGTTATTCTGGGAAAATGATTTTTATTATGAACATGAAACTATATCCAAAAATTATGGTTAAACTAAAAGTGGAAGTATGTTTTCTAAAATGGTCATCTAGACGTCGTTCTTTCGACTGAAATGACTACCTTTACAAAAACAACTTGTAACTTATTTTTCCGACCAGAAACCTATACTTTTTCTGTTTAGATTCATAAAATAGAGTTTAATATGAAACCATATCAATTTGATTCACTCAAAACGGATTTAAAATGAAGAAGTTATGGGTAAAACAATATTGGACAATTTTTCTCATTTTAGCTACGTGAAAATTGGTAACAAATCTATTCCAACCATAACTTAATCAACTTGTATTGTATATTATGTAATCTTGAGATACCATAGACACGTATACAATGTTTCGACCTATCATGTCGACACATCTATATATATTTCGGAACAACCATAGACACTCTATATGTGAATGTTGAAGTTAGCTATACAGGGTTGAGGTTGATTCCAAAATATATATAGTTTGAGTTGTGATCAATACTGAGATACGTATACACTGGGTCGTGGATTGATTCAAGATAATATTTATCGATTTATTTCTGTACATCTAACTGTGGACAACTAGTTGTAGGTTACTAACAAGGACAGCTGACTTAATAAACTTAAAACATCAAAATATATTAAAAGTGTTGTAAATATATTTTGAACATACTTTGATATATATGTATATATTGTTATAGGTTCGTGAATCAACCAGTGGCCAAGTCTTACTTCCCGACGAAGTAAAAATCTGTGAAAGTGAGTTATAGTCCCACTTTTAAAATCTAATATTTTTGGGATGAGAATACATGCAGGTTTTATAAATGATTTACAAAATAGACACAAGTACGTGAAACTACATTCTATGGTTGAATTATCGAAATCGAATATGCCCTTTTTTATTAAGTCTGGTAATCTAAGAATTAGGGAACAGACACCCTAATTGACACGAATCCTAAAGATAGATCTATTGGGCCTAACAAACCCCATCCAAAGTACCGGATGCTTTAGTACTTCGAAATTTATATCATATCCGAAGGGTGTCCCTGAATGATGGGGATATTCTTATATATGCATCTTGTTAATGTCGGTTACCAGGTGTTCACCATATGAATGATTTTTATCTCTATGTATGGGATGTATATTGAAATATGAAATCTTGTGGTCTATTGTTACGATTTGATATATATAGGTTAAACCTATAACTCACCAACATTTTTGTTGACGTTTAAAGCATGTTTATTCTCAGGTGAATACTAAGAGCTTTCGCTGTTGCATACTAAAAAAAGAACAAGATTTGGAGTCCATGTTTGTATGATATTGTGTAAAAACTGCATTCAAGAAACTGATTTCGATGTAACATATTTGTATTGTAAACCATTATGTAATGGTCGTGTGTAAACAGGATATTTTAGATTATCATTATTTGATAATCTACGTAAAGCCTTTTAAACCTTTATTTATGAAATAAAGGTTATGGTTTGTTTTAAAAATGAATGCAGTCTTTGAAAAACGTCTCATATAGAGGTCAAGACCTCGCAACTAAATCAATTAATATGGAACATTTTTAATCAATAAGAACGGGACATTTCAGTTTTTACCGTTTAATGACCGGTTTGTCGATTTTAAAACTTTAGTCACAGTTAAAACCTAATGTAAAATATTAAAAATAAATATAAGTTAATTTAAAGCGTAAAGTAAATAACGATAATGAAATTGCAATAAATAAAAGTGCGATAAAATAAAATTGCGATAATTAAAGAGTACGATAATTAAAAATTCAATTAAATGAAATGACAATAAATAAATTATGCTTATTTAAACTTCCGTAATCATGATGTTTGACGTGCTGATTTTAGTTTATTACCATGGGTTAATTGTCCTTTGTCCTGGATTATTCGATATGTCAATACGGATTTGTCCATAATAGTCCATCCGTCATAATCATAAAGGGCGAAAGTCTTCGTCAAATTATTCTTATTCCCGAAGTTAAATATTCCAACTAATTGGGGATTCGAATTGTAACAAGGTCTTAATACTTTGTTTAATGAATACACCTGGTTATCGACTGCGTGTAGTCCAAGGTTTTACTACTTTGTTAACAATTACACCAATTACCCTTGAATGTAATCCACCCCTGTTTCAACAAGTCGATTAACTATTAATCCAGTTCCGTGTCTGGTAAAATGAACAATTATTGGTATTTATAGATATCTCGCCCACCGTACCCAGTCAAGCGTATGTGGTTATATATAAATACGTAAAATTATAAGTCTATATATTAAATCAATGAGGTATCATTTAGTTAATATAAAACCCATTAATAGTCCATAGTCTAATTTTCACAAGTATCGTTCTTTCATCCAAACCCCAATTATGGTCCAAAGCCCAATTACCCGATTTTAATATTTAGCCGAACATAACAATTACTTCGGCATTAAATAAGCATAATAATAACTTAGCTACGAGACATTAATTTAAAAATAACATTAACCATAACTTACAGTGATTAAAAATAGCGTAGCATTACACGGACAGAATTTCGACTTATACTCTTACAACATTCGCTAACATACCCTTATTATTAGAATTAAAATTAAAATTAAAATTATAATTAATATATATATATATATATATATATATATATATATATATATATATATATATATATATATATATATATATATATTTACGTATGAGAGAAAGGAAAGAAAAAAGATGTGTATATTTGCTCAAAAACTGCGAAATTTATAGATGTGGCATGTCACCTACTGCCATGCGATCGCATGGAAAATGTACTTCCAGGCCATGCGATCGCATGGCCACTTTTTCCAGCTCACAAGAGTTTGTTTCTTTCTTTTTCGACGTTTATAATATATAATATAATATATATATTAATTTTAAGAATTAATTATATATTATATTATATTCATGTGCATAGTTGACTTGTAATTTTTAGTCCGATGATTCACGAACAATTATTTGTAAATAAACATGTATATATATATATATATATATATATAAATGTAAGTATATATAATAATTTGAAATTATAAAATATAAAAATTAAATATTAGATTCAAATATGTAAAATAAGATACAAAATAATTAAGTGTAATTTAAAATAAATCTATATATATGATTTCTATAATTATTATTATATGTATATTATAATAAAATTTATAAAAAAATAAATATATTAAATGTAACTACAAGTTAAGAAAATAAATATTATGACAAAAATTATTATTACTACTTTCATAGTAATATCAATATTAATAATATTAATAATTATTAAATAGTAAAATTTTAATAGATGAAAGGTTATAATTATCAAAATAAATACTTAAAACATAAATATTATAAGAATAATTAAAAATTATTATTAGTAGTAATTTAAATATTATTAGTAATTATGATTAATACCATTACTTTATTTAGTACATTTATCATTATATCTTTATTAATAAATCAAAAAAATTGTAGTATTAATGTGTTTATATATTAAAATCAGATTATTAAATATCAAAATATCATAAAAATGTGACTGAATTCGTTTGCCATCACTATCTGTATATATTTTTTTCCTCTTTCTTTTCCCCTTTTTTCTTCTTGATTGATTCCCTCTGTCTGAATATTGTTACAAGTCCAAATCAATTTGTAATACAAACAATTAAGTTACTGCATCAAATATTCGAATTCTATCTATATATAATTCTATCATTACAATGCAATTGGAAATTAAAACTGAAAAATAAAGAAAATTAAGGTAGTTCTCTGTTCTTGGGTTCAATTTTTAAAAGCTTCAAAAACGAATCAAATTTTAAAAAACCTTAAATGTAGAAGTGTTAGGAATCTACTAAAAAATCTTCCTGTAAAGATTGAACTTCCAATTCTTCAAATCAAAGACGAATTTTGAGGTCAACGTTTAAATTTTAAAGGTCAAAGGAATTGTTCATAAGAAAATTCGTTTTTGTTTTGAGGTTTTTGGATCAATTGTCGATTTAAAAAGTTTCTATGAACGATTTAAAATATATTTCATGTTGTAAACATAGCCTAAAACGTTTTCATTTTAACAATCAATTTTTTCTTCTTCTTGATATAGCTGCGTCGAACAGCAAGGTCTCTTTTTCTTCATTTAATTTTTTTATTGCTAATAAATACAAACACTCTATATGGATTGGTTATGTTTTGTTTAAAAGTCTTGAACGAGCCATAATTCAAAATTAGGATTGGTTATGGGTCGATTGAATTTATGGGGAAGAAGATGAAGTAGGGAAAATAGAAAGGTAGGAGTTAAATAAATAAATGGGTTGTATAAACTCAGAAAAACAGAACGAACTGGATGGCTTGAGTGCTGTGTTGGTAAGCGGGAGTTCTCGGGTTCGAGCCCGGTTGGGTGCATTTTCTTTTTAAAGGCTTTTTCTAAGGTAGTTCCTTTTTAGAAATTATTATTATTATTATTATTATTATTATTATTATTATTATTATTATTATTATTATTATTATTATTATTATTATTATTATTATTATTATTATTATTATTATTATTATTATTATTATTATTATTATTATTATTGTTATTGTTATTGTTATTGTTATTTTTGGTATTGTTCTTATTATTATTGTGTTTATTAGTGTTAAAATTATTAAAAATATTATTATATGTATAAGTATTATAAACATTATTATTATTATTATCATAATTACTATTATTATTAATCATTATTAGTATTAAGTATTACTTTCAATATTATTATTTTTATTATACAAATAAAATAACTTATTATTATTATTCATATTATCTTTATCAAGATTTTTATATATTATCATTATTAACATATATCATTATTTTTATTATTATAAGTATTATCATTTTTATTAATATTACTACATAATATCAAAATATTTTAATAAATATATATAGAAGTAAACTCACTATAGTAATAGTACATACTAATTAGTTATTTAAGGTGAATAATATAAATATATCTAACTTAGTATTTAATATAACAAATTATGGATTTTTAAAGCTATATAAGTATTAATTATTTTAAATATATATACAAAGTAAGTATATATGACATATAATTTAAGATATAAAATATAAATTTTTTCGATTACAATTATATGTGTTAATATATATATAAATGACATAGGTTCGTGAATCCGAGGCCAACCTTACACTTGTTCAATGACGTCATATGTATTTTTACTATAAAATACAGTATAGTGTGTAGTGACCCAAACTTTTCCATGATTATATATTAAATGAAAACTATATTTGCATGATTAAATGTTTCCAATATGTTAAGAAATCAAACTTGTTAAGACTTGATTATTTGAAATGAATGTCATGTAGACAATTGACCACCCAAGTTGACCGGCGATTCACGAACGTTAAAACTTGTAAAAACTATATGATATATATATATATATATATATATATATATATATATATATATATATATATATATATATATATATATATATATATATATATATATAGTTAATATGATATTATGATAAGTAAGTATATCACTAGGTATATTAACAATGAGTTATATACATAAAAAATGAGATTACTAAGTAAAGAAACTCGAAACGACATATATAACGATTATCGTTATAACAACGTCTTACTAAATACATATGTATCATATTAAGATATTGTTACACTATATTTAACATGATAAAATGATAATTATATATATCATTAAGTATATTAACAATGAACTATATATGTAAAACAAGACTACTAACTTAAGAATTTCGAAACAATATATATACGTAATGATTATCGTTGTAATAGTATTTTAACATATATAAATGATGTTAAGATATATTCATACACCATGTTATCATGTTAACGTAACAATTTAACATCTCATTTAAGTATAATAACAATGAATTAATTACATTTAACAAGATTGTTAACTTAAAGGTTTCAAAACAACACTTACATGTAACGACTAACGATGACTTAACGACTCAGTTAAAATGTATATACGTGTAGTGTATTTATATGTATTAGTACACTTTTGAAAGACTTCAAGACACATATCAAAGTACTTCTACTTAACAAAATGTAACAACCCAACCCGTTAACCAACCAATAACGCAGAAAATTTTTTTTTTTGCTGGTACAGCACATGGCGCGGCGCGCCAAAGTGGCCTGTCCAAAAAGTCATGAAATGCGAAAATGTTTGACCACTTCCCGACGTATTTAGACAAAACGCTTTTAACCATACATTAATATATGTAGAACTAACACGTTCCATTAATAAAATTAGTTTTACGAAGACCGGGCCCACATCGGCCATTTTACGACTTTCGTACGAAAATACAAGTTTTCAACCACATGATTTGTAATACAAAATAAAGGTCGAGCATGGCGATTGGGGATACGCTACCCAATCCTAATCAATCCAAAAGTAAGCCTTCTAAAGCAACTACGCGAGTCCACTAGTCCCCGCTTACCCGAGCCTCCGCATCCATGCAATCTATAAAAAAGTCAACAACGAGAGGGTAAGTTAACGCTTAGTGAATGATAACATACTACATACATATATATGTATAAAATGGACACGCCACACAAATATCAAATACCGCATACCGAAGCATCCAAGCATAAAGGCAAGCTAGTCTAAGCATACCGTAACATCACTAAGCAACAAGTTAACAATAAATAAAGTGAGTTCACCAACGACGATGTGAACAACGCCAATAAGCCACACCCGGAGGGTTAGCTACATCACAACAATTCATTAATATAAACAACATTATACGTATACAATATATATATAAATATCTCGAATAGTATAATTGCTTACGCTTATATCACAATAACCATGGTTAACCAAATCTTTGCAAGGGAATGACTTCGCGAAACAAGTCATCGATGTTCATAACATTCTTTAGTATACTTAACACCTCGTATCACTAAACCCTAGGGTGGCACCTTAACACCTCGGTACTTCACCCTGAGTGGCATCTTAACACCTCGATGCTTCACTCATTATTTTACAGAGTGGTGTCTTAACACCTCGACACTACACCCCTAGGTGGCACCTTAACACCTCGATGCTTCACCCCGAGTGGCATCTTAACACCTCGATGCTTCACCCATCAATTACTTAGAGTGGCATCTTTACACCTCGATGCTTCACTCCGAGTGGCGTCTTAACACCTCGACACATCACTCGTCACATGAAACGTGGTGTTTTAACACCTCGACACTACACATTTCACGCTACCACAAATAGATATATTATATACCTACACATATAATTATTCCACCTATACGAGAAGCGAGCTCTACAAGCGAGAACCCCTTCTCCCGACCCGCACCCATCCTACACATACATATGCATATAGGATATTACCACTCACCTTGTCGCGTTGAAGAATGCTACCGAATAATCTGCAACTCATCAATGGAAAGTACCTATTCCATTATCACAAATTCAACAACACACTTAGATTGGATTTACAAACCAACCTAATTTGACACTTAGTGCAAATTTGACCCAAATGCACTTCCAAGTACAAACCGCGCCCAAAATTAACCAATAATCACTAACACAGGTGAGAATGGTCTTAATACGCCAATTAAACCCCATCATAGGTGTTAAATACCTATCTTGCCCAAAATGACACTTAAACCCTAATTTGACCCATAAGAAGTCAATATCACGCGATTAGCAAGTTTTGACACCAAAACATATTTAACTCGGTTCTATGCTTCAACCTAATCCATTTTAAGTTTATAAACCTTATTAATTCGACAATTGGGTCATAATCATCACCAAACCCTAATTTTGACCCAAAGTCAAAATTAGTCAACCAACACACCTAAAAGTGTTCCAACACTTCCATAATCACTAAACCTAGTGATTAAACCCAATTACAAGTCCTAATCAAGGCCAATTTGTTCACCAAGCCAAAATCCACCAACACTAACAATAAACCCGATTACTAGCATCACTAAACCCACTTCATGAGTCTAAATGGGTTTATCAACAAATCAAGTTCAAACCCTAACTTTGAATAGCAAAATCAATAATGAAATTCGGAGTTAGAACTTACCAATACCGCCAAAATGATGCCGTTGACGAGTAGAACAACTTTAATGCTTGAGGTTTGACCCGAAACAACCTCCTTCTTCTCCAAATGGAGTTCTCTCTCACTAGAACTGAATCTCTCTCTAGGGTTTGAGGATGGGAGTGTTTGATGAGTGAGATGTGATCCAAACTGATCAATGGATCAGTTTTGATGACCCCAAACCGACCCCAAGTGAAAAGACCAAAGTACCCCTCATTTAGACCTTTTAAAAAGGCTGAAAATTGCATCAGACGGGTTCGACGCGCCGCGCCGAAAGGTGGAGCGCCGCTCCAACCTTCAGGTCAGTTTTCAGTTTCTTGTTTTGGCCATAACTTTTTGACCGTAGCTCCGTTTTCGATGAATCAAATATCGTTGGAAACGTGATAAGATTTCCTTTCCAATGGTAAGGCTTTGGAACATCAACACAAACTTTATTTGTTGTTAAAAGGATACGTACACACCTTGTCACTTCAGACAACGTCCAGTTTCCTTCGGCGTTCGAGCAAGTAACACGTAAACTTCATACACGCATCGTACACCATAAATACATTATGTACAATAAATATTTGGGTCTTACAACTCTCCCCCACTTAAACTCGATCACGTCCTCGTGATCTTCTCCACTTAACCAATCCGAACCTACTCAACGATCCTCACTCAAGTCCCAATACGAACTTTCCTAGACAATTCTTCCCAATGGATCACTTTTAACAACTAAAATCGTCAACCGTGATTTATCAAAACAACAATCCGAGCACTAAAACCTGCTCAATTTCCCATATCGGGAAAAACTCCACCAACCTCGTACCGAGATATAAATTCCTTAGCGTACCTTTACCACGGACAACGCTAAAAGTGACCAAGTCTCAACCTAAAGTCAACAATTCGAACGTTGAAGATCGAACCACATGAATCCTCACGGATTACTCTTACCACTAAACATCCTTTGTAGTGCGCAATACAACCAATACGCCACTATCCTAACATCATAAGCAACGACTAAAACCAAAAGCGCCCAAAACGACTATGGCAACACTAATCCTAAGGTGTCCAAAATTGACTATTGTCACACCCGTAACAACACGTGAGCGAAACACGGCTATCGCAATCACTAATCACACAACATGGTCCTCACGAACCCACCATCGGTGTATAAAACAACCAATAGATCACTCAACACCGGATGAAATTAGCGGACCCCGAAGGTCATGCTCCACCAATCAAAAATACTATGATGAAGTCAGCAGACCCCGAAGGTCATGCTTCACCAATCACATACGTACTTTTGGCCTCGAACAACGAGTAGTGCAACATCGCACTCTGTTACACTATAGTGAACCCTAACGGATACCACTAACCATCCACACAATCGAGCAAGAACCACCTATATCAAACATAGGTACAAAACAATAATTCTCTAAAAGAGAATCCGACACACACATCCCTTAACCGAGGGATTTCACCTTGCTTGCCAAACACGTCCATTATCTCTCAACGATATTTACCACATTACCACCTTGGTGATAATTCAAATCCAAAATCATAAGTACAATTTAACCGAAATTGTACTCTACCACAATTGACCAAATCTAGGTCCCGACACAAGTTTCGGTTTACTAAAACATTGTCCAAAATCTCACACTAAAACCTCCTCGTGCGGGAGTGTAACTCCTCCACTTGGAATTACGTTCCATAACCGCATCTCGTACACCCGTAAAATACTACCAAAGGTAGACTTTACCAATGATTGGGTTCGCACGGCCCATCACCATGTCTTGCTCCAACTTTGAGCATACCAAGGATCCTAACCTATCCTTGAACATTTCGAACGAAAAGTGTACCACAAATTACACGAACTATACACTCGCAATCATCCAATTGCTTTAGTTTGTCGAATTTCACCCGATCACTCATGAACCTAAGGGTTTCACTTCGGTACCCTAAGTACAATGTAACCGCAACACAATCGGAGTCGAACACCACGCTAGTAGGTATAAAAGAGGCACCTAATGTCGCGTCACGTAGAATCCTTTACCAACATACATCGAGATCCAAAACACTCGATTTCTCGGGTTTTATCCCACCCGTCGAACCTCATGGTTCATCAACTTCAACACGAGAGCGAACACGCTCTAACATCCGAACACCAAAACTCATTTCCATGGCTTGGTAGAGACATTTCCCAAATACTAAGGAATGATTGGTTACGCCAAGTCTTACGCCCTTCGCCCGACAATCCAAAGTCACCATAGGGTACTTCCATGAGGAACGTCACCCATATCAATAACATGCACAACACAATTGAGACCTTAAGGGTCTCACTCGAACGAGCTAAACAACCCGATACCAACCAAAATGCCTAAGCACCCAAGGATTCACACCATAGAGTCAAGGCACAACACACCACTTATACGCTCTGTTGAGAGCAAACCGAAGCCATAAACGTAAACCGCCCGCTTGCTACAAATTATCTCCAACGGAGGATAAAGTTTAGCTAAGACTTACGCACATACCGCATGTTATTACAAACGAATGACATATGTTTTCGTATTAAAAGTACCTGATGTAGCGCTGTTGGGCTTCCGTGCTCCACTTCCCGTCATATATTCGCGCTCTAACCTCCTAACCCGATCGTCATGCGATTCGGAACACTCTGACTTCCGGTGTCCCTCCATCCGGCAAATGAAACACCTGATTGAGCCTAAAGGCACTATCGTACAAGCTTGTGCCAAATGACCCTGTTCCCCACACTTAAAGCACGTAAGCTTGTAACCCTTCTTACTCTTCTTCTTCACATTCCCGACGCCTTCAGGCGTACTTCGTGCCCTCTTACCATGAGCACCGTGTAATCCTAACCTTGCAAGTACATCTTCATCATCGCTACCTCGAGGTTTGGGAAACCTCTTTTCAAACTCTTCCTTTACAACTTTAGTCACTTGGTCTCGGACCACTTTCGTCATTTGTCCTTCGACCAACTCCTTGGTTACTTCTCTAACTCTGCCGGTGAAAATCGAGACATATCGTTCAAACACAGCCTCAATCTTTAACGTTAACTCATCCTTCCCTTCGTGAATAGGCTCACTCGTTCAGCATCCATCTTCCGTTTTCATTCTAAGGAATGCAAACGATTAGATCACGAACGTATAAACCACACGCACAACACCGTCCCATCTTGCTAAACACTCGTCGTACATCACTTGCTAGACACGATTTGCACCCGTAATAAGGTTTGCAAGTCCTTATTACGCATACACGCCGTATCGGCTCGTTAGTACAATGACCACCTCACTCGATGATATATGCAACCGCAACATAAACAAAGCACAAACAAAATCCTACGCGATATAAACACACGCGAGAATTATTATCACATCACAATAATATATTAATAATATCCGCATTACTAATATACACGTTAGTCAATCTATAAACAAGGCACTAACTAAACCCATTCCGACCCGTAATCCTACAAGTCCCGCAACAATTAAGCACACACACAAGTCTAAGTCTAGGCACCTATCTCAAGTCACCTAAATCCCTTAGACCATGCTCTGATACCACTTGTAACAACCCAACCCGTTAACCAACCAATAACGCAGAAAAAAAAAATATTTTGCTGGTACAGCACATGGCGCGGCGCGCCATATGGCCGCGCGGCGCGACAAAGTGGCATGTCCAAAAAGTCATGAAATACGAAAATGTCTGACCACTTCCTGAAGTATTTAGACAAAACGCTTTTAACCATACATTAATATATGTAGAACTAACACGTTCCATTAATAAAATTAGTTTTACGAAGACCGGGCCCACATCGGCCGTTTTACGACTTTCGTACGAAAATACAAGTTTTCAACCACATGATTTGTAATACAAAATAAAGGTCGAGCATGGCGATTGGGGATACGCTACTCAATCCTAATCAATCCAAAAGCAAGCCTTCTAAAGCAACTACGCGAGTCCACTAGTCCCCGCTTACCCGAGCCTCCGCATCCATGCAATCTATAAAAAAGTCAACAACGAGAGGGTAAGCTAACGCTTAGTGAATGATAACATACTACATACATATATATGTATAAAATGGACACGCCACACAAATATCAAATACCGCATACAGAAGCATCCAAGCATAAAGGCAAGCTAGTCTAAGCATACCGTACAATCTCTAAGCAACAAGCTAACAATAAATAAAGTGAGTTCACCAACGACGATGTGAACAACGCCAATAAGCCACACCCGGAGGGTTAGCTACATCACAACAATTCATTAATATAAACAACATTATACGTATACAATATATATATATATATATATATATATATATATATATATATATATATATATATATATATATATATATATATATATATATAAATATCTCGAATAGCATAATTGCTTACGCTTACATCACAATAACCATGGTTAACCAAATCTTCATAAGGGAATGACTTCGCGAAACAAGTCATCGATGTTCATAACATTCTTTAGTATACTTAACACCTCGTATCACTAAACCCTAGGGTGGCACCTTAACACCTCGGTACTTCACCCCGAGTGGCATCTTAACACCTCGATGCTTCACTCATTATTTTACGGAGTGGTGTCTTAACACCTCGACACTACACCCCTAGGTGGCACCTTAACACCTCGATGCTTCACCCCGAGTGGCATCTTAACACCTCGATGCTTCACCGGTCAATTACTTAGAGTGGCATCTTAACACCTCGATGCTTCACTCCGAGTGGCGTCTTAACACCTCGACACATCACTCGTCACAAGAAACGTGGTGTCTTAACACCTCGACACTACACATTTCACGCTACCACAAATAAATATATTATATACCTACACATATAATTATTCCACCTATACGAGAAGCGAGCTCGACAAGTGAGAACCCCTTCTCCCGACCCGCACCCATCCTACACATACATATGCATATAGGATATTACCACTCACCTTGTCGCCTTGAAGAATGCTACCGAATAATCTGCAACTCGTCAATGGAAAGTACCTATTCCATTATCACAAATTCAACAACACACTTAGATTGGATTTACAAACCAACCCAATTTGACACTTAGTGCAAATTTTACCCAAATGCACTTCCAAGTACAAACCGCGCCCAAAATTAACCAATAATCACTAACACAAGTGAGAATGGTCTTAATACGCCAATTAAACCCATCATAGGTGTTAAATACCTATCTTGCCCAAAATGACACTTAAACCCTAATTTGACCCATAAGAAGTCAATATCACGCGATTAGCAAGTTTTGACACCAAAACATATTTAACTCGGTTCTATGCTTCAACCTAATCCATTTTAAGTTTATAAACCTTATTAATTCGACAATTGGGTTATAATCATCACCAAACCCTAATTTTGACCCAATGTCAAAATTAGTCAACCAACACACCTAAAAGTGTTCCAACACTTCCATAATCACTAAACCTAGTGATTAAACCCAATTACAAGACCTAATCAAGGCCAATTTGTTCACCAACCCAAAATCTACAAATACTAACAATAAACCCGATTACTAGCATCACTAAACCCACTTCATGAGTCTAAATGGGTTTATCAACAAATCAAGTTCAAACCCTAACTTTGAATAGCAAAATCAACAATGAAATTCGGAGTTAGAACTTACCAATACCGCCAAAATGATGCCGTTGACGAGTAGAACAACTTTAATGCTTTAGGTTTGACCCGAAACAACCTCCTTCTTCTCCAAATGGAGTTCTCTCTCACTACAACTCAATCTCTCTCTAGGGTTTGAGGATGGGAGTGTTTGATGAGTGAGATGTGATCCAAACTGATCAATGGATCAGTTTTGATGATCCCAAACCGACCCCAAGTGAAAAGAACAAAGTACCCCTCATTTAGACCTTTTAAAAAGGCTGAAAATTGCATCAGACGGGTTCGGCGCGCCGCGCCGAAAGGTAGAGCGCCGCTCCAACCTTCAGGTCAGTTTTTAGTTTCTTGTTTTGGCCATAATTTTTTGACCGTAGCTCCGTTTTCGATGAATCAAATATCGTTGGAAACGTGATAAGATTTCCTTTCCAATGGTAAGGCTTTGGAACATCAACACAAAATTTATTTGGGGTTGAAAGGATAGGTACACACCTTGTCACTTCAGACAACGTCCAGTTTCCTTCGGCGTTCGAGCAAGCAACACGTAAACTTCATACACGCATCGTACACCATAAATACATTATGTACAATAAATATTTAGGTCTTACACAAAAATGCTTACAATTACATCCTCATTCATTTTCATCAACAATTCTACTCGTATGCACCCGTATTCGTACTCGTACAATACACAGCTTCTAGATGTATATACTATTAGTATATACACTTCAATGATCAGATCCTTAGCAGCCCATGTGAGTCATTAAACATGTGGGAACCATCATTTGGCAACTAGCATGAAATATCTCACAAAATTACAAAAAATATTATAAATCATTTATGAATTATTTACATGAAAACAAACTTACACATCCTTTATATCTAATTCATATACCAACGACCAAAAACACCTATAAACACTTTCATTATTCAGTTTTCTTCATCTAATTGATCTCTCTCAAGTTTTATCTTCAAGTTCTAAGTGTTCTTCATATATTCTATAAGTTCTAGTTTCATAAAACCAAGAACACTTTCATGTTTGCAAGATTACTTCCAAGCTTTCTAATCCATTCCAAGTAATCATCCAAGATCAAGAAACCTTTATTACTTACAGTAGGTTATCTCTATAATTCAAGGTAATACTCATATTCAAACTTTTATTCAATTTCTATAACTATAAAAATCTTAATTCGAGCAGAAATCTTACTTGAACTTATTTTCGTGTCATGATTCTACTTCAAGAACTTTCAAGCCATCCAAGAATCTTTTGAAGCTAGATCATTTCTTGTCACTTCCAGTAAGTTTACCAACTAAACATAAGGTAGTAATGATGTTCATAACATCATTCGATTCATATATATAAAACTATCTTATTCGAAGATTTGAACATGTAATCACTAGAACATAGTTTAGTTAATTCTAAACTTGTTCGCAAACAAAGTTAATCCTTCTAACTTGACTTTTAAAATCAACTAAACACATATATCTATATGATATGCTAACTTAATGATTTAAAACCTGGAAACACGAAGAACACCGTAAAAACCGGACATACGCCGTTGTAGTAACACCGCGAGCTGTTTTGGGTTTGATAATTAAAGACTATGATAAACTTTGATTTAAAAGTTGTTCTTCTGGGAAAATGATTTTTCTTATGAACATGAAACTATATCCAAAAATCATGGTTAAACTCAAAGTGGAAGTATGTTTTTCAAAATGGTCATCAAGATGTCGTTTTTTCGACGGATTTGACTACCTCTTTAAAAAATGACTTGTAACCTATATTTTCGACTATAAACTTATAATTTTTCTGTTTAGTTTCATAAATTTTAGTTCATTATGAAACCATAGCAACTTGAATCACTCAAAACGGATTTGAAACGAAGAAATGACGGGTAAAACAAAATTGGATAAACTTGCTAGTTTTAGCTACGAAAATTTTGTAACAAATCTAGACTAAACATATCCTAACTAATTCATATTGTATTATACATATTATGAAATCTTGGGATACCATAGACACGTATACAATGTTTTGACATATCATATCGACCCATCTATATATATATATATATTTCGGAACAACCATAGACACTCTATATGCAGTAATGTTTGAGTTAGCTATACAGGGTTGAGGTTGATTCCAAAATAATATATATACTTTGAGTTGTGATTGAGTCTGAGACTTGTAGACACTGGGTCATGGATTGATTTGAGATAATATATATTGCTTTATTCTGTACATCTAACTGTGGACAACTAGTTGTGGGTTACTAACAAGGACTGCTGACTTAACAAAATCAAATCATTAAAACGTAAAAAAATGTTATAAATATATTTTGAACATACTTTGATATATATGTACATATTTGTTATAGGTTCGTGAATCGACCAGTGGCCAAGTCTTACTTCTGGCAAAGTAAAAATCTGTGAAAGTGAGTTATAGTCCCACTTTTACAATCTAATATTTTTTTTTGGGATGAGAATACATGCAGCTTTATACATGTTTTACAAAATAGACACAAGTACGCAAATCCTAAAGGTAGATCTATCGGGCCCAACGAGCCCCATCCAGGGTATGGATGCTTTAGTACTTCGAGGTATTATTTAGTATATTAGTTGCGCGCTGTATACTGAGGGATATTCTATATGCATCTTGTTAAGGTCGGTTACCAGGTGTTCAACATATGAATGATTTTTATCTCTATGCAGTTTGCGAAATGCCTGATGTGAGATGTGTTATAAAAATGAAATCTTGTGGTCTATTATTATGATTTGATAATATATAGGTTAAACCTATAACTCACCAACATTTTTGTTGACGTTTTAAGCATGTTTATTCTCAGGTGATTATTAAGAGCTTCCGCTGTTGCATACTAAAATAAGGACAAGATTTGGAGTCCATGCTTGTATGATATTGTGTAAAAACTGCATTCAAGAAACTTATTTTTGATGTAATATATTCTTATTGTAAACCATTATGTAATGGTCGTGTGTAAACGGTATATTTTAGATTATCATTATTTGATAATCTACGTAATGCTTTTTAAACCTTTATCGATAAAATAAAGGTTATGGTTGTTTTAAAAATGAATGCAGTCTTTGAAAAACGTCTCATATTGAGGTCAAAACCTCGCGACGAAATCAATTAATATGGAACGTTTATAATCAATATGAACGGGACATTTTAGTTGGTATCCGAGAATTAGTCTTAGAGAACCAGAAATTTGCATTAGTGTGTCTTATCGAGTTCGTTAGGATGCATTAGTGAGTCTGGACTTTGACCGTGTTTACTTGGAAAAAGATTGCTTAACATTTTTGTTGTAAACTATATATTGTTAACATGTAAATATTATGTGATATATTAATCTCTTAACATGTTTGATATTGTGTGTTAGATGTCTACCTCTAGTACAAATCCCATCGACTCACCTAATAATAATGAAGAGTTGAATATAGTTTGGGAAGATTCACAAATTCCCGAAGAGGAACCAGAAGAGGAGGAACCGGAAGAAGAGGAACCGGAAGAAGAGGTTCCGGAGGAGGAAATATTAGGAACCATAGAAAAACAGATGGATAAAAGAAAATTCTCAAACAATGGACCAAAGTTAAAAATGATCAATGGTGTTTCCGCCGAGGAAGAAAAATATTGGGAAGATTACCAATTTTTCAATGAATTGGATCCCGATGAGGATTTCGACGATGTTATAGAAATTACCTTGACCCAATTTGAAAAGGCAAAAGAAAATAATAAGAGAAAGGGCATCAAAATAGAGAAACCTGATTCCAACCCCGATGAACTTTATATGTATCGTTAACACCCGTATTTCTTAAGTTGTAACAATAACCCGGGAACCTCTAAGCCACCAGGTTTTTCTAAACCATTTGTGAAAACAACGGCTCGTATTAGAGGAACATCATATATCCCTAGAAAATTAGCAAAACGAAACAGGTCCGAAGAGGAAGAAACTAGTGAGTCGGAATAAAGAGTTATAATCATGAGGTGTAAAATATGTAAAATAAGTGTGCTTGTACTTTTCTTATTGTATATGAAAATTGCTTGTATTATTTGATAATTATCTTTTACGAATCTAATTCTCGTATGTTTTACAGTATAAAAACACAATGGACGTTAAGGATAGACTACCAAAAATTTTAGAAGACCTACCCGGGGACATGATTGATGAAATCATGTCTAAAGTCGGTCAGAATTCGTCGGCACAATTATTTATGGCAAAATTAGTTTGTAGAACATTTGAAGAAAGTTCCAGGCATGCCTTAGTTTATAAAAGGCTTTCATTTGAAAGATGGGGTATATCACATTGGGGACACTATAAGTTACGTCGTGTTTTCTTTAAAGTGTTAAATGCGGGGAACCCAAATGCAATTTCACGCTACGGGTTAAAAACCTATTATGACTCAACATATCCCAACGTAGGACTTCATGAGTTAGAAAGAGCTTCTAACATGCAACATAAAGAAGCATGTTATGCTTACGGGTTAGTGATGTTCGCTTCTCACCAAAGTGAGAAAAAGAACATCGGATTACAACTTTTAAATAAAACCTTCCCACAAGTGACGGATTCAGTAGTTGGGGTGAGAAACAAGGTTTTTAGATTATTATGGGGCTGTTGGGCATTACGAAACCCTCGTCCCTTTGACAATGTTACAACATGTTGTCTTGTCAACAGCCACAACGGTTATGTTAAACAAGACCAAGGATGGGAAGTAGTCTTAGTAAAACCAGAATGCATGACTTGTTTCTGGACTTATGAATTACGTGTTTTTATTGCCTTTGCTGAATGACTTGCGTATTAACTAGGATTGTTGTCACAACTGTTTTGTATCAAAGTTATTATGTGCTATATTTCATGCTATATGTATAATAGCGGTATTGTAAGTTTGTAAAATATTGTATAAAAGTTTGAACGCGAAATATTACTATAGTCAGTTTTTCATATAGAATTGTAGTAGTTGAATGGTATATTAACTACTAAGTATGAACTTAACGGGTAGATACTACCCAAATTAAAACTATAAAACGCTAATATGAAGAAAATGCTTTTATAGATGAGTTCATATTATGCTACGAAATACTATTGACTACTCTTAATATTCTATATGATTAACTTAATTCTTTTGGGCTATTTTTGAAGGAAATGGCACCGACGACTCGTCAGAATTTGAACATGAGCGAGGAAGACTTCCGTGTTTTCCTTGCAGCAAACATAGCCGCAGTACAGGCTGCAATGCAAAACAACAACAATAACTTTGAATCTAGCAATGCAAATAACGCCACAAGAAATCGTGTAGGATGCTCCTACAAAGAATTCATTGCTTGTAAACCTCTGGAATTCGATGGAACCGAGGGTCCAATCGAATTGAAACGGTGGACCGAAAAGGTTGAATCGGTGTTTGCCATAAGTAAGTGTACTGAAGAAGACAAAGTAAAGTACGCTACGCATACCTTCATAGGTACTTCGTTAACATGGTGGAATACCTACCTAGAGAAAGTG
Organism: Rutidosis leptorrhynchoides; assembly: GCF_046630445.1. Classification (NCBI taxonomy): domain Eukaryota; kingdom Viridiplantae; phylum Streptophyta; class Magnoliopsida; order Asterales; family Asteraceae; genus Rutidosis; species Rutidosis leptorrhynchoides. The sequence goes on from NC_092336.1 coordinate 342,259,882, forward strand.
GAACAAGATGCTGCGTACGCACTACCGTGGTCAGCATTCAAACATCTGATGACTGAGCAGTATCGTCCCAGAAATGAGGTCAATAAGCTCAAAGTAGAGCTTAAAGGATTACGAACACAAGGTTTCGACATTCACACATATGAATGACGATTCACGGGGTTTTGTTTATTGTGCCCAAGAGCATTCGAAGATGAAGAGGAGAAAATCGTCGCATTTGTAAAAGGGTTACCAGAAAGGATCCAAGAAGATATAAGTTCACACGAGCCCGCCTCCACACAAAAGGCGAGTCGAATGGCTCATAAACTTATTGTCATACCCCATCCTAATCCTTCTGGATGAAGCCACCAACATCTGGTCCCATTGCGATGATAGACTCCAAATAATGTCTTTAAAATGAGCAAATGCACAGCGGAAGATTTCTTTCATACCTGAGAATAAACATGCTTTCAAGTGTCAACCAAAAGGTTGGTGAGTTCATAGGTTTATCATAAAACAATAAAATTCATCATTTTGATAGACCACAAGATTTAAACCCTGCATTGTACAAAAGGGACCGAATCCTATACCCACCTGTAATGTACATGCGATATCTTTCAACTATAGTACACCTTTCTTGTGTACGAAATAATCTTTCATAGATCTTAGTAACCGTACACATATCTTGTGCACAAATCATTCTCTCGATACATAACATTCACTTTTCATTGCTTTCATAGCTTAGCTTGGTAACCGACCTTAACATATAATGTGCATAATAATATCCCCAAAACAGAACATCTCGTCTGTATAATAATCATATAAACTTCGAAGTACTAAACACCACACCCACTAGCCCTTCCGTCTAGTGAACATTCTGGGTGGGGGTGTTAAACCCGGTAGCTACCTTTAGGATTTGCGTGAATTAGGGCCATACTCGATTCTAATTCTTAGGTTACCAAGCAATAATAATCAGGGAAAAAATATTCATATCAATTGGTGGCAATTATCATGTCCACATAATTCAATGGTGGCAATTATCACGTCCACATAATTCATTCGAGGAATGTTTTTCTTGTGTCTATCTCTTCAAACATTTATATAAAACATTTCATATATTCGCAGTTCAAAAATATGTTTCAAAAGCATTTAATAAAGCAGTTGTAAAAACAGTGCATGTATTCTCAGTCCCAAAAATGTAAAGAGTAAAAGGGAGCAAATGAACTCACTCTACAATATTTTGTAGTAAAAATATTCATACGACGTAACTGAACAATGCAGGGTTGACCTTGGATTCACGAACCTATATCAATTATATATAATACATATAATTGTAATCGAGCAAATTTATATATTATCATTAGTGATAAAATTGTTATATTTAATAATTTGTAGGTTTCATTAATAATTTGGTTAAATATATATTTATTTTATATACTTTAGATATATAATTAGTAAAAATATTAGTATAGTTATGTTATGTGTATTAAATATATATATTTTTATATAATTTAATATTTATTTGTTATAATATTAATAATAGGAATAATATTAATAATAATGATACTTAATAGTAATAATAATGATACTCGTAATAATAATGATAATAATATAGTTTTATAGTAAAAATAATGAATCTTATAATAATAGTATTAATGATAAAATAATGATAATAATGTTAATAAAGTGATAATACTTATAATATTAAATATGATACTGATAATAAAAATGATAATTTTAATAATAATACTAACTTTAAAAACAAATGATAATTTCATTAATAATGATAATTTTAAATGATAATTCTTAAATAATGATAATGGTAATAATAATAAAAATGATAATGATAATAATAATAATAATAATAATAATAATAATAATAATAATAATAATAATAATAATAATAACAATAACATTAATATATATTATTGATAATAATAAAAAAAAATATACCATCATCATCTTTGTCCATTATCATCATCATTCATGTGACGACCCGAAATTTTTCGACCAAATTTAAATTTAATCTTATTATAATTTCAACACGATAAGCAAAGTCTATTAAACCGAGTTCCTAAATGTTTGAATTATTTTTCACGAATGCATTTGACCTTTTACCATTCTCGATGATTCACGAACAATTATGTGTAAATAAATATGTAAATATATTTATATATATACATATTTATAAATAAATATAAGTATACAGATAACATTTTTAAATTAATAAAGTACGCTTAATCAATTTGATATGTATAGATTATTGTACTATTATTAATATTACTATTTTCATTAATAAAACCAATAAGATTATTATTATCATTTTATTATTATCATTATTAGTAATTAAATCTATTAAAATTATCATTATTATTTATCATCTATTATTACTAGGCTTTTTATTAATAATATTACTAATGATATTATTATTAGTGTTATTAATAACCTTAAAATATTTATACTTATTAAATATCAAAATTTAAGAAATTGATAAATATACATATATAAAAAGTATATAAACACAGATACATATAAATACATATACATATACATAATAATAGATTTATATATATATGTGTATAGAAACAAAGATATACATATAGGATTTCAGATATTTATACAAATTAATACACATATATACAGAATCATATACAAAAGGTAAATTACAAAATTAGTTGGATGTCTAGATCAAATTTTACTTTAATTTGTTTCTTATTCTGATTTTATGGGATTCTGTCGAGTACTTCTATTACAAAACAAACAACCATCACCATGTAATATCATTATTTCTTTTCCTTTCTATTGTTACACTATTTGAGCCATTTCAAAACCAAACCCACATCAACCACTATTATAAAACTGCAATGAATGCAGTTTCTGTTAACGGGTTCTTTATTCCTCCTTCATGATCCTGCTGTTACTGCTCGATCAAAATAAATGATGATGATATTTTAACGACGATGAACAGTAGAGTTACAGAAGAAAGATGATGATAAGTAACTTGGAAAACTGCTACTATTACTTATGAGTAATGCTTCGGTTCTGTTTCTTGCTACAGCTCTCAAATCTGAATTTTTTTTTCGTTAGATGCATCTTGTTCGATCCACCATACATACCATGCTATTGTTCCTATTAAGGGTTGAAAAAAAAAGAACATCACCACACCTTCGTTCTTTATGTTTACCTCTCGAGCACCATCACCACAAAACACCTACGACACCATGCTCCATCACTTTCTTCAACAGTCACACAGCAAATCACCGAACCCTTCTAATTGCAACACCAATCAAACCAGGCCGCTATACACACACACACACACATACACACACATATATATATATATATATATATATATATATATATATATATATATATATATATATATATATATATATATATATATATATATATATATATTTTACTCCTCGTATTACTGTTACAGCTACTACGGCTGCTTCTGTCGAGCCAAAGAATTTTATTTTCTTTGTTATTTAAGGATGGCAAGTTGAATAATGATGGTGATGATAATCGACTGCTATTGTTCCTTTTCGCTGTTTTAATCGAACCAACCAGTTGCTATTATAATACTCGAGTTATTCGTTTAGGTTAATAAATGATAAATGATGATGAGTTTTATACAATGGATTCCAGCTGGCTATTTGTTTTTTTTAACTGCACCGAAATATCATCAAAGTACTTGGGCTTCGTGGGCAAATCTTAAATATATAACATGTTGGGCTGAGTTATATTGGGCCGTACACTTGGTGATTTGTTCCTTGGGCTTTTAGTGGACTACAGCAGTAATGGGTTAAATATAATCAGCTCAATGGTTAGAAGGTGTGTTGGGTTAGCATGAGGTCTTGGGTTTAAGCCTAGTCTGAGGCATTTTTTTTTAAGAAAAAGCTTTAGAGGTAGTCATCTGTTATTATTATTATTATTATTATTATTATTATTATTATTATTATTATTATTATTATTATTATTATTATTACCATTTTATTTTTATAATTATTATCATAAGTATTAACATTACTATTAGTAATAATATCATTGTTATTATGAGTATCATAATTATTATGACTCTTATCATTAAAATTAGTTGTATTATTATTAAGACTAAAATTAGAATTATCATTACTATTAAACTTATATTTTTACTAAAATGAAAAGTATCATCATTTTTATTATTAGTATTAACATTAATTTTATTGTTACTTTTAACATTATTATTATTATTATTATTATTATTATTATTACCATAAATTATTTTAATATTATTATTATAATTATCATTTTTACAAACAAAAGGTATTTATATATATAATGAATATAGTTAAGTAACTAACAAGTTATTAATACAAGAAATATATTCACAATACTAATATATAATTTAGTTAATTGTCATTACATGTCTTAATATATATATATAATTGATATAGGTTCGTGAATCCGAGGCCAACCACGCATTGTTCAGTTCCGTCGTATGCATATTTTTACTACAAAATATCATATTGTGAGTTTCATTACTCCCTTTTTATATATATTTTTGGGCTGAGAATACATGCGCTGTTTTATAAATGTTTTACGAAATAGGCACAAGTACTAAAACTAATTCTATGTGGGTTTAAACTAGAAATATACCCTTAGCTTGGTAACATTAAACTACTTATCTATGTACGGTAAGCGCGAATCCTAAAGATAGATCTATTGGGCCTAACAAACCCCATCCTGACTATGGGATGCTTTAGTACTTCGAGGTTATTTTAAACACACCTGATCTGGTGTACTTCAGAGGGTAAAACATGAACGTTAAGGCTTGTTACCGGGTGCCTACAACTTATAGAATACTTTTATACACTTGCGAGTGTACGTATATTTATAAACGGAAATCTTGTGGTCTATTAAAATATTGAAATAACTGTTATGATAAACCTATGAACTCACCAACCTTTTGGTTGATACTTTTAAACATGTTTATTCTCAGGTATGAAAGAAACCTTCCGCTGTGCATTTGTTCATATTACATGGAGTCATTCATGGCATATTTAAGACAGCACCTCGCAATGGGACCAAATGTTGATGACTTCGTCCAGACGGATTAGGACGGGTCACTACAATTCATCATCCTTATCATCACCATAACATCATAATCCATATCATAACCATGGTTACTACCGACTTCATTTTCACTACATCACCTTCATCATAATCATAATAATCATATACACATGTCTTCGTTAAACCACCATCACCATCGTTAAACTACTATCATCATCAAATTTTTATGTCCTCATCATAACAATATCATCCGATTTCCATTTTCTCTCGTTCTCTCTTTTAGCTTAAAAAAATTTATAACGCCCGAATGGAAAATAGGAACACGGCCCAAGAAGCCCAATTACTTGTGTGGACTAATTGTAAATCAAAAGAAAGTGTGTTCTTGGGCTTTTATAGATCCGGCCCACAATTTAAACCAAATCACGGCCTAATAACATCCCAACATTGAATACTAGCCCGTTTATAATTCTGGATTTTATGGACTGTGTTTGCAAAGATATAACCGAACAGCAAAATAGAAAATGAATGCAATTATCATTAATACAACATCATTACCTCATCTTCCACTCATTGCATCCTCATCTTTATCTATAATATCATCCTATCATTATCACAGTCACTAACTATCATCATTTGCAGTAGTGGCTGCACCTTGCTTCTCCGCATTATTAATCATTTCATCTTCGTTATATTAATGGAAGTAGAATAGGAACGCAGTAGGGTTCGAATTTAAAAGAATAAAAGAATATGAAGTGGTTTTGTAAGGATGATGGTGGTTTTTGGTTCGTAAACAGCAATATTGTGCCGGTGGTTGTTTTGGGTTTGATTTGAAATAGAAACAGGCGTAGAAGTAGTGCCAGGAAGTGGGTGTTGATCGAATGGGTTTCATTTTGTAACACCCTGTTTTTGTTTCTGATTTTGCAGTAGGTCGGGACACCGTCCAGATAGGAGGGGCGTCGTCCAGTAACAAAAGGTGGAACGCCGTCCCGATAGGGGGGACGCCGTCCAGCAACAAAAGGTGGGACACCGTCCAAAGTTTGGGACGCCGTCCAAACGGTCTATCGAGCCAGCTGTTTTAATTATTTTAAAAGGGGTAAAATGGTAAAATCACTTAGATGCCGGTTTGGACCCTTCAATGCTGATTCCTTGGTCATTTGTAGATCATATTTCATCTTCACAAACACTCCCAACATTATTTAGAGAGAGAGGAGAAGTTCTAGAGAGAGAGAGGTGGATTTGGAGAAGGAGTCGGATTCTCGCAAAAGCTCGGGTTCTAAAGTTGTTCATCTCGCTCCTAGCTACGTTGTGGTGGTATTGGTAAGCTCAAACTCCGAATTTCATTTGTTAGATTTGATGTTCAAGTTAGAGTTTTGAGCTAGATTGTTGTGAAACCCTTTTAGATGATGAAGTAGGTTCATGGTGACTTGTTAATCTTGTCACTTGGCGGGTTTTGGGTTGGTTGACGTTTTAGCCTTGATTAGGGTTTGATCTTGAGTTTAATCACTAGGTTTAGTGATTATGGAAGTGTTGAAACTCTTTTGGGTGAGTTTGGCTAACTAATTTTGAAATGGGTCAAAATTAGGGTTTTGGTGTCAAAATGGGTATGACACGTGTTTAACACTTGTGTTCGGGTTTAATTGGCGTGTTAGGACCATTTTCACTCGTGTTAGTGATTATTGGTTAGTTTGGGCGCGTTTCGTGCTTAGAAGTGCAAATAGGTCGAATTTGCACTAGGTGTCAATTGGGTTGGTTTGTAAGTTAACCCTAATTGTGTTGTTGTGTTTGTGATAATGGAATAGGTACTTTCCATTTGGCGCGTTGCGGTTTACTTGGAAGCATTCATCAAGACAACTAGGTGAGTGTTAATATCCTATATGCATATGTATGTGTAGGATGGGTGCGGGTCGGGAGAAGGGGTTCTCGCTTGTAGAGCTCGCTTCTCGTATAGGTGGAATTATTGGACTTGCGTATAGGTCCAATTGGCACGGTTATGCTGTGATAACCCGGAAATTTCCAACCAAATTTAAACTTTAATCTTTATATGTTTCCGACACGATAAGCAATATTTGTTAAGTTAAATTTCAAGAATTTTAAACTATGTTCATACATTCATTCAACCTCGACCAAGTTTCAACGATTCACGAACCATTAAACGAATATGATTATATATGTATATGTGTATATATGTTATAACTTGAAACGTAAACAAAATATTAGATTAAATACTTTATATGATTGTATCTGTTTCAAAATGTTTATCAATGGAATTAGAAGATAAGATCAAATGATTGAATTATCAGATATATTGAATTATGATTACAAGTCTCTGTTGAAAGGCCCACGTTGATTTGAGAAATCTTTCTATTTTAACAATATTCGGAAAATGGTAAAGTGATTTATAAATAAGAACAAATTGTCAATCATTGAGAACTAGACAAAGGATAGTGGAAGATTGAATCTCATAAAGACTCGATTGATCTATTTAGTTTCAAACGTACAAAAACGTTTTCAGTTTAAAAAAAACTTTATTATTAAAACGTATATAACTTTTATAAATATCTAGAACCACTTTTGACAACTCATTACTTAACTAGTATGATAAAGATAACGATATTTATATTTTATTTTAATAAATATATATAATGATTTAAATTAATATTATATATATTTATACGCGTATTATACGTACATAGTTTTATACTTTTACTATACTTAAACTTTACCTTTACTTTATTTTTACTTTACTTTAACTTTAATAATTCACTTTAATAATTCATACTTTAATAATTCACTTTAATAATTCATACTTTAATAATTCACTTTAATAATTCATACTTTAATAATTCACTTTAATAATTCATACTTTAATAATTCGCTTTAATAATTCATACTTTAATAATTCACTTTAATAATTCAAAAATCTATTATAAATAGAATTCAATAGGTTTCATTATTTCATAGAAACTTGAAAATATTTTTCTCTAAACTCTCTCAATCGATTTACATATATATATTTACTCCGTATTATTTCAAGATATTATTAGTATACATAAAATATTATGACGGAGTGCTGTCCGAGTGATTTCGAAATTGTTTTTCGAGTAGGATAGGATTAAGGAAATTATGGGTTATAGCTATGGAGGTGATTGAGTATGGTTCACGGGTATGCTCGTGAGGTCAATATAGTGTTTATCATTTCCGTTGCATCTACGTACCTTTCCTGCAATATTGAATCTCAATATTGATACGTGAGTACTCATAATTTAACTTTTACATACTAATAGTGTATCCCTGACTAGTGCTCGAGTATTTAGGTTTATGCATGCTTGTACTTTTGATATTGCCCTTAGACAGGTTAGGTTGAATCTTGAATTAGTTACACTTGCGGTTGAGATAAGGTATAAGATATGCATGTCCTTGGAAAGCTAGCGAAAAATTAAGAACTTTTCCTTTAGATATCGAATGGTTTCGATAAACGGATTAGAAGTTATAATCAATTGAATTTTCGATATTTTTTATTAAAAATGATTATTATTATTATCGTCGTTTTTATCGTCGTTCTAGTTTTATCTTATTATTATCATTATTATTATCTTTATCAATAAAAGGGATTTATCATTAAAAATTGTTATTATTTTTATTACTATCGTTATTATCGTTAAAGTTATAATTAGTATTATTATTATTATTCAATTATTATTATTATTATTATTATTATTATTATTATTATTATTATTATTATTATTATTATTATTATTATTATTATTATTATTATTATTATTATTGGTATTATTATTATTATTATCATTATTAATATATATATTATTATTTAAAAATAGTCATTGTTATTGTTATTATTATTATTACTATATTATCATTAAGATAATTATTAGTATTATCGTTAATAATGTTATAGTAACTATCATTATTAATATTAGTGTAATTAAAACAAATATTTGTAACACCTAATTATTTTGATTACTATTATTATCATTATTATGAACACGATATAAAAGACGATTACAAGCTATTAAACGAAACGATTAGGAAATAATGGGTAAGAGTTTCATGATGAAATTAAAATATTATAAGATAATTATTTAGATAAAATTATCGTTCTTATTATTTTTATCATTACTATTATTATTAAAAGTATCGTTAGTATTAAAACTATCATTTTAACAAAAATTATCATTATAATAGAAATGTCATTGTTACTATAAAATATCAGTATTATTATTATTTTAAATAGAATTATTATTTTAAATAGAATTATTATTTTAAAGATAATATTAAAAATTATTGTAAATATTAAAGTTATCATAATTAGAATTATCGTTTTATCATAATGTCATCTTAGTAATTATAAATATTGATATTTTTATAATAATAATTATTATTACAAAATAATACAACTTTTACTTACTATCATTATAGATATTATTTTATCAAATAAATATGTGATACAAACATATTTTACTACGTGTAATAACTTACTTTAATAATACCTATCATATTATCTTTATGATATTAAATGAACCCTATAAATTTTATTACTTAAATATATATAAAAGTATATTTTATTATATAAATTTAATATAAAATTTTATTTATTAATAAATAGATTATATTATTTACTCTAATAAATCTTTTAAAAATATTTAAAAATATAAAACGATGATATTTAAACTATATATTAATCATGTATAGATTTTTGGAAATTATTTTGAGTCAAATTTACTTTTGTTGACTTTTGCATATTAGTCTCGAGCATTAGGATTGTGGTACACTATGACTTGACCTAATTTGTTAGACAAATATTGACCAACACATAAATATATATAATTAATTTAGGTTCGTGAATCCGAGGCCAACCTTGCACTTGTTCAATGGCGCTATATGTATTTTTACTACGAAATACAGTTTGGTGAGTTTCATTTGCCTTTTTCCCCTTTATATTTTTGGGGACTGAGAATACATGCGCTTTTATAAATGTTTGACGAAATAGACACAAGTAATTGAAACTACATTCTATGGTTGAATTATCGAAATCGAATATGCCCCTTTTTATTAAAGTCTGGTAATCTAAGAATTAGGGAACAGACACCCTAATTGACGCGAATCCTAAAGATAGATCTATTGGGCCTAACAAACCCCATCCAAAGTACCGGATGCTTTAGTACTTCGAAATTTATATTATGTCCGAAGGAGGATCCCGGAATGATAGGGGATATTCTTATAAGTATCTAGTTAATGTCGGTTACCAGGTGTTCACCATATGAATGATTATTTTTGTCTCTATGCATGGGACGTATATTTATGAGAACTGGAAATGAAATTCTTGTGGTCTATTAAAATGATGGAAATAAATGATTATGATAAACTAATGAACTCACCAACCTTTTGGTTGACACTTTAAAGCATGTTTATTCTCAGGTGTTAAAGAAATCTTCCGCTGTGCATTTGCTCATTTTAAAGATATTACTTGGAGTCTTTCATAGCATATTTCGAAGAACGTTGCATTCTAGTCATTGAGTTCATCAAAGATTATTATTAAATCAATTTATAGTTGGATAGTAGATATTATGAAATGGTATGCATGCCTGTCAATTTTCGATGTAAAGAAAGTTTGTCTTTTAAAAACGAATGCAATGTTTGTAAATTGTATCATATAGAGGTCAAATATCTCACAATGTAATCAACTATTGTGAATCGTTTATAATGTATATGAACGGGTCCTTTCAGTTGGTATCAGAGCGGTGGTCTTAGCGAACCAGGTCTGCATTAGTGTGTCTAACTGATAAGTCGTTAGGATGCATTAATGAGTCTGGACTTCGACCGTGTCTACATGTCAAAAGTTTTACTTATCATTTCTAGTCGGAAATCATCTGCTTATCATCCTTAGGAAATTACTTGCTTATCATTATTAGTCTAAACACGTCTTGCTACATTAATTGCATGAGTAGTGTATAGACAAAATTCATATCTTAGCGTATCTGCTAAATCATATCTTATCGTATCTGTTACTTTAAACTTTGTCTGACATATTCCGTAAATTCCTCCGTAATCTACGAATTCTTTTTCTCTATATATATAGATATTCTATGTAATTAGAATACCATTCGATAGCCGAAAAATCATTTCATATCTAAAAATCCTTTATTCAATTGTACGAAATGGAATTCGTCATTAGTTCAAGTTCCTCAGATTATGAAATGGAATCCCACTCAAGCTCCGAAAGCAGTGTGACCGGAATGGATCAACCAATCAGTCATCACCTATTCTGGATGAATTGGGGATGGGTTCGTAGCCTCCTAAATCATTGGAGACAAGAAGAAGGTGATCCCTTCCATCCACCACATTGTCCTTTTGACGAAGAACCTGAAGCACTTACCGGCGAACCTGTCCAAAACACTATTTTCTCTCTCATTTCCAGAGTATCTCGTCACGATTATATACTACATCAAATTCTAGATTTTATTTATCTGCTTGTCCGAACCGACAATCATCCCGGTGTAATAGAAGAAGTCAACGAGCTTCGCGTTCGGGTAGTGGCTTTGGAGAATATGGTGCAAAGGTTACAAACACCAGCAGCAGCACCAACAGCATAATCAGTATCACCAACATCAACGTCAACAGTACCATTACCACCCCCAACCATAACCGTGTCATAAACCTCAACTCTACAATCTATCCCACGAGTATCAAGGTCATACGTCCTGTAAATAACATGGAAGACCAACAACAACAAACGATGAAGTATTAATTCATGACTTCATCAAAGAAATATTTTACGGTGATTATGTAATCTCTAAAATTTTAGAGATTGCTTATTCTAGATCTAACCATAAATCAGATGAGTGGACCGAAATGATAAAAGAAATCCTGACCAGAATGGTGCACGATTTACAAACTAGACTTGTTTTACCAACAGCATCAACAGTACCGCCAGCATCACCAGCATCGTCAGTGTTGTCAGCATTAGCATTAGCAGCACCTATAACCTCACAAGCTCCGTCAGTTCAAGAATCACCGCGGACATCATTATGAATCAACAACGAGTATATTGTATCAACGAGTTATGAAGAATTAACTCATTTCCACTGAAGGATTTATATGTATATCTTATATATAAATCTTTAAACCATAATAAATCTTTCCGTACTAAGCTATTATGTGTGAATCTTAACTACTCGGTTAATTCATATTACTAATATGCAATAATGCACGTCCTTCGTCCGCAACTTAACTATCGTTAACTACAACCTCTGTCTCAATTCAATAAATTCCAATTCATAATAAATCAAGTGTATTATTCAAATATATGTTGATTTTACACTTTCGTCATCAATGTACTCGAAACTTTTCAGATAACATCATTCGTACTTTGCGAAGTTCACAAGAATTTAATGAAAACCAACATCATGCCCCAACAAATAACAAAGTATTGATTCATAATTTCAATATTATTGAAGTAATACTTATGTAATCTCTAAAGCCTTTAAGGGATTATTCAATTCTAGTTTCAACCGTAAATTAAATGAGTTTAATTTAATATTAACTCATTAAATCGATGTTACATCTGAAGAAAAAATACATATATATATATATATATATATATATATATATACATACATATATATATATATATATATATATATATATATTTTCAAAAAGACTGTAATAAAAATTCTTTTGTACAAAATATTAATTGTGAAATATTTTTTTAACGGGTATGTAATACCCGAGAGATATATAAATTCACAATTAATATGTTAAATTCTTCGAATCTGATTCAGCAATCATCAACTATACTCACTATTTTCTCAAACAATATATATTCTTTTATAGAAATCAAAACAACCATACTCATTCAAAATTTAATTGCATATTCTGATTTTGAAATCTCAGAATTCAACTCGAGATATGATCGAAATCATCACTCTTAGATCCTTACATCTTTCACAAGCTATACTTTGACTTCAAAACTGTGTTAGAACATCATATGTATATTAACGATTACAATCTGTGTTCAAAACCCTTCGAAATTCCTGAAGACACTTCAAATAATAAACAATCGAGATGATGATCCAACCACATATTAACCACAGTCTTGCATCTGAAAAGCTCTCGAAACCAGAGTCATAATTTAACACGTATCCGTGTCAGACCCTTTGGCATTTATTAGCAAAAATAACTTTGCGATTCCTTTTCAAATTAGTCAGTTTTGTCACAGCTTTAGCAAGTCAACTTCGACTTTTCAGTTGAAACAGTCTTATTATAACCTTGATTTAGACGTTGCCCTTTCGTCATCATTACTGGAGAACCTTTTATGTCTCACCACATTAAAAATAAACTTACCAACAACTTCACTGATCTTTGACTTTCTGAAAAGTCATTATATTTATCGAAACCCCATCATTTACTCATCCGCATCTTGTAACAAGAATTGTCATGCCAATTACTGGGAATCAACAATTAGTATTTTGAAATCTTGCAGCATGTCTCTGCCAACAGTTATAGGTGTATATATAACGTCTATCTCCTAGACTTATATACTTTGAATGTGAAGTTTCTGAAAAACACCCTAAACTGCGAACTAGTTCTCCGAAGTTTGGAAAATGCTGATGAAGCAGCAAAAGCTGTAAACGACCTTAACAGTCAAAAGTTTGATAATAAAGGATAGTGTGTTGGAAAAGCTTAGAAAAAGAGAAGGTTTGGAACTGGAAAATGGATTAAACAAACCATGAAGGAGGCTATGGACAAATCACAAAGACTAAACCTGCCTTCAAAGAGTCTAAATGATTCAGTGTCTGTTGAAATTATTATCAAATACCTTAATCCTGACTCTAAAACCTTGTGAATAATATTCTTCATCATCCTCTGATCTTAGATATTCTAAAATATCATCATATCTTTCATTATAAATATCCTCCATATTTCTGAAGATATTTTCTTAAATTTTCTTATTTGAAATCATTTACCTCTTCGCGCTATCTGTATTACATCATAAAAGAAACTATTTTAGTTTCTAAATTCTGAAACATTCAAGTTTAAAATAGGAATTTTTTGAAGTAGTGTTGAGAACTGAAGCATGAATTAGTATAATATAATGACACTTGATCAACGTGATTATATTACAGTAAGTCATGCTGAGTTTCTAAATGGAACGTGATGATTCACAGATCATAACATCATCATGTGCCATGTTATACGACTCTTGTATTCTATTTAACCTCTAAAATATCAAGAAAATATTTCTTAATGATTCGGCCTTTTCCAAGGTATTCTAGTAATTTGACAAGTCAAGATCGTGCCATCACAATTCCCTTCCTAGAACATTAACAATGTTCATTCCGAAATTCATATCTGTGAATTTTGGACCATTACAAGCAGTGCTTAATCGCAAGAAGAAGAAACGAAAGGACAAAACTCCGAAATAGAAATTGGGGTATAAATTGTAGCAAATAAAAGAGAGCATTAACTGTGAATGATAATGATTATAGAAGACAGAAGCAAAGACTTTGAAATATAAGGGAACATATAAAGCCCAATGATAAACCAGAAATTATAAACCATATATATCGATGCATATAGAAATATAAAGACACGGGAGAACTAGAAACACTATAAACCCAGGAGTATAGTAGAAGTAAATAGATTCTTCCGGCGGTAGATGAAAAAGAAGAATGACCGATATGAAAGTTAGAAGTATATCGAGAATCAGAACTGGATGGAGCATATTGATGAATACTTTAAAATATGAGTTGAGGGGGAAAGAATGGAAGGTGATGAAACATGACTAGGAACTTAAAAATCAACAGATTTAACTCACACAATGGCGGAATAAGTGAATCAAACCCTCTAGTGAATAGGTTAAGTTTTTTTTGATTAATTTAGTCAAACCACAGCTAAATCAAGTGTGATTAGATCAACACCTAGAGCTATTATTCACCACCTGGGTGATTTGGATTGAGAGAGAATCGGAGGAGCTCACTAGATCTGAGTGTGTGTAACAAATGAGAGGCTTAACCTAAAATGAAGAATATAAGACTTTATATACCCCTGCTGTTGACTCACCCATACGATTCATTCATCACACGTACGAGTTGGCTTCATCAGCCGTACGGGTGATCACTCACTCATGTCTTCTCATTTAGGTTGTAATTGTGACTTAGCTCAGCATCAACCATACTTATGAGCCTGTCAGCCATACTAGTGAGGCTTCACTCGTACGTCTGACTAAGTCTAACATAGTCAAACATCTAAATCTCGTTCCTGCAGTTCCTGTAACCACATACAAACACGGATAGTATAATAACGAGCAATCATGGTGGCCTGTAAACTGTTGTACATGCAATGGACGTGGGTAGATATCTAGGGACTTGCATAAAATGCATCAACAGAAGGTGTGAGTTGTAAGGAAACGAAGGAGGTGAATTTATAAGAAAATCTCCGACAGAACAATTAAAATGGACGATCACATTTAAAGCGGATCCTAATTTCCTTGATTACCGGAGAGTCAAATCTTATTAAGAAGATTTTCTTCAAATCCCTTGAAATCTGGGAATCAATCATATCTACGTCAAATGATAAGATGAATCTACACTTACTCATTTCACTCTTCTATGTTAGCTTCATTCGTACTCTTCATATAAATGGATTGTTTATCCAAATTATTCGCTGATAATAAAACTCTAATTTTCAGCCCGTATGCATCATGAAAACATACTTATTATCATTCACGACCTTTCCACTCAAATTTCGGGACGAAATTTCTTTAACGGGTAGGTACTGTGATAACCCGGAAATTTCCAACCAAATTTAAACTTTAATCTTTATATGTTTCCGACACGATAAGCAATATTTGTTAAGTTAAATTTCAAGAATTTTAAACTATGTTCATACATTCATTCAACCTCGACCAAGTTTCAACGATTCACGAACCATTAAACGAATATGATTATATATGTATATGTGTATATATGTTATAACTTGAAACGTAAACAAAATATTAGATTAAATACTTTATATGATTGTATCTGTTTCAAAATGTTTATCAATGGAATTAGAAGATAAGATCAAATGATTGAATTATCAGATATATTGAATTATGATTACAAGTCTCTGTTGAAAGGCCCACGTTGATTTGAGAAATCTTTCTATTTTAACAATATTCGGAAAATGGTAAAGTGATTTATAAATAAGAACAAATTGTCAATCATTGAGAACTAGACAAAGGATAGTGGAAGATTGAATCTCATAAAGACTCGATTGATCTATTTAGTTTCAAACGTACAAAAACGTTTTCAGTTTAAAAAGAACTTTATTATTAAAACGTATATAACTTTTATAAATATCTAGAACCACTTTTGACAACTCATTACTTAACTAGTATGATAAAGATAACGATATTTATATTTTATTTTATTAAATATATATAATGATTTAAATTAATATTATATATATTTATACGCGTATTATACATACATAGTTTTATACTTTTACTATACTTAAACTTTACCTTTACTTTATTTTTACTTTACTTTAACTTTAATAATTCACTTTAATAATTCATACTTTAATAATTCACTTTAATAATTTATACTTTAATAATTCACTTTAATAATTCATACTTTAATAATTCACTTTAATAATTCATACTTTAATAATTCGCTTTAATAATTCATACTTTAATAATTCACTTTAATAATTCAAAAATCTATTATAAACAGAATTCAATAGGTTTCATTATTTCATAGAAACTTGAAAATATTTTTCTCTAAACTCTCTCAATCGATTTACATATATATATTTACTCCGTATTATTTCAAGATATTATTAGTATACATAAAATATTACGACGGAGTGCTGTCCGAGTGATTTCGAAATTGTTTTTCGAGTAGGATAGGATTAAGGAAATTATGGGTTATAGCTATGGAGGTGATTGAGTATGATTCACGGGTATGCTCGTGAGGTCAATATAGTGTTTATCATTTCCGTTGCGTCTACGTACCTTTCCTGCAATATTGAATCTCAATATTGATACGTGAGTACTCATAATTTAACTTTTACATACTAATAGTGTATCCCTGACTAGTGCTCGAGTATTTAGGTTTATGCATGCTTGTACTTTTGATATTGCCCTTAGACAGGTTAGGTTGAATCTTGAATTAGTTACACTTGCGGTTGAGATAAGGTATAAGATATGCATGTCCTTGGAAAGCTAGCGAAAAATTAAGAACTTTTCCTTTAGATATCGAATGGTTTCGATAAACGGATTAGAAGTTATAATCAATTGAATTTTTGATATTTTTTATTAAAAATGATTATTATTATTATCGTCGTTTTTATCGTCGTTCTAGTTTTATCTTATTATTATCATTATTATTATCTTTATCAATAAAAGGGATTTATCATTAAAAATTGTTATTATTTTTATTACTATCGTTATTATCATTAAAGTTATAATTAGTATTATTATTATAATTCAATTATTATTATTATTATTAT
This sequence comes from Rutidosis leptorrhynchoides, assembly GCF_046630445.1. NCBI lineage: Eukaryota > Viridiplantae > Streptophyta > Magnoliopsida > Asterales > Asteraceae > Rutidosis > Rutidosis leptorrhynchoides. The sequence goes on from NC_092336.1 coordinate 342,277,429, forward strand.
TATTATTATTATTATTATTATTATTATTATTATTATTATTATTATTATCATTATCATTATTAATATATATCATTATTTAAAAATAGTCATTGTTATTGTTATTATTATTATTACTATATTATCATTAAGATAATTATTAGTATTATCGTTAATAATGTTATAGTAACTATCATTATTAATATTAGTGTAATTAAAACAAATATTTGTAACACCTAATTATTTTGATTACTATTATTATCATTATTATGAACACGATATAAAAGACGATTACAAGCTATTAAACGAAACGATTAGGAAATAATGGGTAAGAGTTTCATGATGAAATTAAAATATTATAAGATAATTATTTAGATAAAATTATCGTTCTTATTATTTTTATCATTACTATTATTATTAAAAGTATCGTTAGTATTAAAACTATCATTTTAACTAAAATTATCATTATAATAGAAATGTCATTGTTACTATAAAATATCAGTATTATTATTATTTTAAATAGAATTATTATTTTAAATAGAATTATTATTTTAAAGATAATATTAAAAATTATTGTAAATATTAAAGTTATCATAATTAGAATTATCGTTTTATCATAATGTCATCTTAGTAATTATAAATATTGATATTTTTATAATAATAATTATTATTACAAAATAATACAACTTTTACTTACTATCATTATAGATATTATTTTATCAAATAAATATGTGATACAAACATATTTTACTACGTGTAATAACTTACTTTAATAATACCTATCATATTATCTTTATGATATTAAATGAACCCTATAAATTTTATTACTTAAATATATATAAAAGTATATTTTATTATATAAATTTAATATAAAATTTTATTTATTAATAAATAGATTATATTATTTACTCTAATAAATCTTTTAAAAATATTTAAAAATATAAAACGACGATATTTAAACTATATATTAATCATGTATAGATTTTTGGAAATTATTTTGAGTCAAATTTACTTTTGTTGACTTTTGCATATTAGTCTCGAGCATTAGGATTGTGGTACACTATGACTTGACCTAATTTGTTAGACAAATATTGACCAACACATAAATATATATAATTAATTTAGGTTCGTGAATCCGAGGCCAACCTTGCACTTGTTCAATGGCGCTATATGTATTTTTACTACGAAATACAGTTTGGTGAGTTTCATTTGCCTTTTTCCCCTTTATATTTTTGGGGACTGAGAATACATGCGCTTTTATAAATGTTTGACGAAATAGACACAAGTAATTGAAACTACATTCTATGGTTGAATTATCGAAATCGAATATGCCCCTTTTTATTAAAGTCTGGTAATCTAAGAATTAGGGAACAGACACCCTAATTGACGCGAATCCTAAAGATAGATCTATTGGGCCTAACAAACCCCATCCAAAGTACCGGATGCTTTAGTACTTTGAAATTTATATTATGTCCGAAGGAGGATCCCGGAATGATAGGGGATATTCTTATAAGTATCTAGTTAATGTCGGTTACCAGGTGTTCACCATATGAATGATTATTTTTGTCTCTATGCATGGGACGTATATTTATGAGAACTGGAAATGAAATTCTTGTGGTCTATTAAAATGATGGAAATAAATGATTATGATAAACTAATGAACTCACCAACCTTTTGGTTGACACTTTAAAGCATGTTTATTCTCAGGTGTTAAAGAAATCTTCCGCTGTGCATTTGCTCATTTTAAAGATATTACTTGGAGTCTTTATAGTATATTTCGAAGAACGTTGCATTCGAGTCATTGAGTTCATCAAAGATTATTATTAAATCAATTTATAGTTGGATAGTAGATATTATGAAATGGTATGCATGCCTGTCAATTTTCGATGTAAAGAAAGTTTGTCTTTTAAAAACGAATGCAATGTTTGTAAATTGTATCATATAGAGGTCAAATACCTCGCAATGTAATCTACTATTGTGAATCGTTTATAATGTATATGAACGGGTCCTTTCATATGCGTTTTGGTTGACCACGTTGGCGAGGTGCACACTTTGTGTGTACGTTATCACATAGGCGTGTGATGTGGACTTATATAACCCCAAAGACGAAGGGTTAATATAGTGAGTGGAATAATTATATCTGTAGGTATATAATGTATCTATTTGTTGTAGTGTGAAATGTGTAGTGTCGAGGTGCTAAGACGCCACGTTTCACGTGAAGAGTGTAGCATCGAGGTGTTAAGATGCCACTCGGGTGTAGCATCGAGGTGTTAAGATGCCACCTAGGAGTGTAGTGTCGAGGTGTTAAGACACCACTCCGTAAAATAATGAGTGTTGCATCGAGGTGTTAAGATGCCACTCGGGGTGATGTGCCGAGGTGTTAAGGTGCCACCCTAGGGGTTAGTGGTGCGAGGTGTTAAGTGCCCTAACGGATGTTATGAACACCGATGGCATTTTCGCGAGCGCCGTTCCCTTGTACTATTGGTTAACCATGGTTATTGTGTTGTAAGCGTAAGCAAATTATATATATATATATATATATATATATATATATATATATATATATATATATATATATATATATATATATATATATATATATATATATATATTATATTGTATACATATAATGTTGTATTGTCGTGATGTAGCTAACCCTCCGGGTGTAGCTTATTGGCATTGTTCACATCGTTGTTGGTGAACTTATATTTTGTTGATGTACCTTTAGCTCGTTGCTTAGTGCTCTTACGGTATGATTAGACTAGCTTGCCTTTATGCTTAGATGCTCCGGTATACGGTATTTGATTTTGTGAGGCGTGTCCATTTTATGCATATATATGTATGTAGTATATTATCATTCACTAAGCGTTAGCTTACCCTCTTGTTGTTTACATTTTTATAGATTGCACGGATGCGGTGGCTCGGGTAAGCGCGGGGACTAGTGGACTTGCGTAGTTACTTTAGAAGACTTACTTTTGGATTTGATTAGGATTGGGTAGCGTGTCCCCAATCCCATGCTCGGTCTATGTTTTTGTATAAACTAATGGGTCGAAATAGTCACTTGTGGTATTTTGGGTCGATGTGGGCCCGGTGTCGTAAAACTCGGTTTTTATTGTGGAAAACTCCTAGTTTAAACTATTGTAATCTATTGTGAAAGTGTTTTGGTTTAAAAGTGTCGGGAAGCGGGTTTTCGCCCGCGTGTGTTCGAAAAACTGATCAGAATATTTTAGTACATCTGTACGCCGTCCCAGATGGCTGGACGCCGTCCCAGTCTTAAGTTCTGGACGCCGTCCAAGCTTTTGGACGCCGTCCAGATCAACTGTTCCAGAAATTTTTTTTTTTGTGGCACATTTTTGGAAGGTTAACGGGTTGGGTTGTTACAAGTGGTATCAGAGCATGGTCTAAGGCATTTAGGTGACTTGAGATAGGTGCCTAGACTTAGACTTGTGTGCGTGCTTAATTGTTGTGGGACTTGTAGAATTACGGGTCAGAATGAGTTTAGTTAGTGCCTTGATTGTAGGTTGACTAACGTTTATATTAGTAATGCAGATATTATTAATATGCTATTGTGTTGCGATATTGATTCTTGCGTTGTGTTTTGTTTGTGGTTGTGTTTGTTTATATCATCGAGTGAGGCGGTCGTTGTACTAACGAGTCGATGCGGCATGTGTGCGTAATAAGGACTTGCAAACCTTATTACGGGTGCAAATCGTGTCTAACGAGTGATGTACGATGAGTGTTTAGCAAGATGGGACGGTGTTGTGCGTGCGGTTTTATACGTTCGTGGACTAATCGTTTTGCATTCTTTAGATTGACGACGCGAAACGAGATCGAGGCGAATGACGCGGAGTTTAACGCTAGAGTGGCGGCCGCCATTGCGGAGCAAATGAGTGCGTTTCGAGAAGAAATGGATAGGAAGTATTCCGAACTTCAAAGTAGTGGTGAAATGGAGCGTTGTCTTAAGATCTTCATGAGGACTAAACCCCCGATGTATGACGGAAAACCGGATCCTTTGGTAAGCACAACTTGGATTTCGGATGTTGAAGGGTGTTTTCGTACTATTGATTGCCCTCCCGAGAAAAAGACGAGACTCGCTACGAGTCTGTTGCGGGGTAGGTCGAGGGATTGGTTGGATGGTAAGATTGATCTTGTCGGTGGCAAAACGTTTATGGCCTTATCGTGGGACGAGTTTAAGGAGGAATTCTTTGAGGAGTTCCGGACTTCGGCCGACTTGTGGGAATTGTGTAATGAGTTGCGAAATTTGCAACAGGGTTATATGGATTTGAATACTCTCAAGACGACCTTTATGGCGAAGGCTCGTTTTTGCCAGGAGTATTTGGGGAATGATCATTTGTTGATGCAAGATTTCTATCGAACCTTGAATAATGACTTGAAGAGTAAGATTAGCAGAGTTCAGGCGAGATCGTTTGCGGAGTTATTCACCGCGGCTAGAGATTTCGAGTCGTATTCGCGATCGAAGCTTGGTGAACCTTCAAGTGAGAGAAGGGTTGTTTCTTATGGTGCTCCCAGTAAGAGGACTAAGGGTCCGAGCGTGAGCACGGGTGGTACACGGACGGGTATATCGGATTCTAGTGCGTCTAGGTGTTACAATTGTGGCGTGAAGGGTCACAAGTCTTGAAAATGTCCGTTCCCAAAGGGTGATGGCACGGTATGTTTCAATTTCCAAGAAGAAGGACATCGTAAGTCAGAATGTCCCGAGTTAGCGGGGACGGGGGTGGCAAGGAGACGTTAAGGTACGTTTCGTTTTAATAAATGTCCTTTGATAATTTATTATGTGCCGTTTGAGTTGGTGTATGTTAAATGCATCGTGTTGTGCTTGATATTGTTGTTATGGGTGACGTTCCTAATGGAAGTACCCTATGGTGACGTTTTGATTGTTGTGCGAAGGGCGTAAGACTTGGTGCAACCAAGCATTCCTTAGTATTGGGAATGTTTCTACCAAGCCATGTGGATGGGCTTAGGTGTTCGGATGTTAGAGCGTGTTCGCCCTCGTGTTAAAGTTGATGAACCGTGAGGTTCGTCGGGTGGTTGGAACCCTTGAGATCGAGTGTTTTGGACCTCGATGTATGTTGGTAATGAAGTCTACATGACGCGACATTAGGTGCCTCTCTTATACCTACTAGCGTGGTGTTCGACTCCGATAGTGATGCGGTTACGTTGTACTTAGGGTACCGGAGAAACCCTTAGGTACATGAGTGACTGGGATGAAATCTGACAAACTAAAGCAATTGGATGATTGCGAGAGTATAGTTTGTGCATTTTGTGGTACACTTTTCATTTGAAGTGTTTAAGGATCGTTTGAAATCCTTTGTATGCTCATGGTTGGAGCAAGATGTAGTGATGGATCGTGTGAACCTAATTGTTGGTAAAGTCTACCTTTGGTAGCATTGTACGAGTTGTGGATATTGGAACGTAGTTCCAAGTGGGGGAGTTACACTCCCGCACGAGGAAGTTTTAGTGTGAGATTTCGGATGATGCTTTTGGTAGATCCGGAAATTTGGTCGAGACACAGTTTGGGTCGATTTGTGGTAGAGTTCAATTTTGGTTAACTTGTACTTATGATATTGGATTTGTAAATTATCACTGAGGTGGTATGTTGGTGAATCTCGTTGAGAGATAATGGACGTGTTTGGCGAGCAAGGTAAAATCCCTCGGTTAAGGGATGTGTGTGAGTCGGGTTCTCTTTTGGAGAATTATTGTTTGGTACCTATGTTCGATATATGTGGTTCTTGCTCGATTATGGATGGTTAGTGGTATCCGCTAGGGTTCACTATAGTGTAACAGAGCGCGATGTTGCACTACTCGTTGTTTGAGGCCGAAAGTGCGTATGTGACTGATGAAGCATGACCTTCAGGGTCCGCTGACTTCATCGTGGTATTGATGAATGATGAAGCATGACTTTCGGAGTCCTCTGACTTCATCATGGGAGTATGCGATTGGTGAAGAATGATCTTCGGGTCCGCTGACTTCATCATGAGCGAGGTGATATATCGGTGAAGCATGACTTTCGGGTCCGCTGACTTCATCCGGTGTTGAGATTGGTGAAGCATGGCCTTCAGGGTCCGCTGACTTCATAAGGAGAGTAGTGTTACGTCGGCATGGCATAACATTATCGGGAAATGCGAGTACCGGTGGGAAATGAGAGTACCATTCTTGATTTGTGTTGTGGGAACTATCGGTTGTTTTATACGCCGATGGTGGGGTCGTGAGGACCGTGTGGTGTGATTTGTGATGCAATAGCCGTGTTTCGCTCACATGTTGTCACGGGTATGACAATAGCTGATTTTGTACACCTTAGGATTAGCATTGCCATAGTCGTTTTGGGCGCTTTTGGTTTTAGCCGTTGTTTATGATGTTAGGATAGTGACGTATTGGTTGTATTGCGCACTACAAAGGATGTTTAGTGATAAGTGTAATCCGTAAGGATTCATGTGGTCCGGTCTTCATCGTTTCGGATTGTTGACTTTAGGATTGAGACTTGGTTGCTTCTAGCATTGTACCTGTAATGGTACGCTGAAGGGTTGATATCTCGGTCCGAGATTGGTTGAGTTTTCCCGATGATAGGGAGTGAGCATGGTTTTAGTGCTCGGATAGTGGGTTTGATAAATCGCGGGAGACGATTCTAGTTGTTAAAGGTGATTCCTTGGGAAGAGTTGACTAGGAAAGTCGGATTGGGACTTATGTTGAGGACCGTGGAGTGTGGTCCGTTTGGTTAAGTGACGAGGATCACGAGGACGTGATCGATTCTAAGTGGGGGAGAGTTGTAACACCCTGTTTTTGTTTCTGATTTTGCAGTAGGTCGGGACGCCGTCCAGATAGGAGGGACGCCGTCCAGCAACAAAAGGTGGGACGCTGTCCAGCAACAAAAGGTGGGACGCCGTCCAAAGTTTGGGACGCCGTCCAAACGGTCTGTCGAGCCAGCTGTTTTAATTATTTTAAAAGGGGTAAAATGGTAAAATCACTTAGATGCCGGTTTGGACCCTTCAATGCTGGTTCCTTGGTCATTTGTGGATCATATTTCATCTTCACAAACACTCCCAACATTATTTAGAGAGAGAGGAGAAGTTCTAGAGAGAGAGAGAGGTGGATTTGGAGAAGGAGTAGGATTCTCGCAAAAGCTCGGGTTCTAAAGTTGTTCATCTCGCTCCTAGCTATGTTGTGGTGGTATTGGTAAGCTCAAACTCCGAATTTCATTTGTTAGATTTGATGTTCAAGTTAGGGTTTTGAGCTAGATTGTTGTGAAACCCTTTTAGATGATGAAGTAGGTTCATGGTGACTTGTTAATCTTGTCACTTGGCGGATTTTGGGTTGGTTGACGTTTTAGCCTTGATTAGGGTTTGATCTTGAGTTTAATCACTAGGTTTAGTGATTATGGAAGTGTTGAAACTCTTTTGGGTGAGTTTGGCTAACTAATTTTGAAATGGGTCAAAATTAGGGTTTTAGTGTCAAAATGGGTATGACACGTGTTTAACACTTGTGTTCGGGTTTAATTGGCGTGTTAGGACCATTTTCACTCGTGTTAGTGATTATTGGTAAGTTTGGGCGCGTTTCGTGCTTAGAAGTGCAAATAGGTCGAATTTGCACTAGGTGTCAATTGGGTTGGTTTGTAAGTCAACCCTAATTGTGTTGTTGTGTTTGTGATAATGGAATAGGTACTTTCCATTTGGCGCGTTGCGGTTTACTTGGAAGCATTCATCAAGACGACTAGGTGAGTGTTAATATCCTATATGCATATGTATGTGTAGGATGGGTGCGGGTCGGGAGAAGGGGTTCTCGCTTGTAGAGCTCGCTTCTCGTATAGGTGGAATTATTGGACTTGCGTATAGGTCCAATTGGCACGGTTATGCATTTTGGTTGACCACGTTGGCGAGGTGCACACTTTGTGTGTACGTTATCACATAGGCGTGTGATGTGGACTTATATAACCCCAATGACGAAGGGTTAATATAGTGAGTGGAATAATTATATGTGTAGGTATATAATGTATCTATTTGTTGTAGCGTGAAATGTGTAGTGTTGAGGTGCTAAGACGCCACGTTTCACGTGAAGAGTGTAGCATCGAGGTGTTAAGATGCCACTCGGGTGTAGCATCGAGGTGTTAAGATGCCACCTAGGAGTGTAGTGTCGAGGTGTTAAGAAATCACTCCGTAAAATAATGAGTGTCGCATCGAGGTGTTAAGATGCCACTCGGGGTGATGTGCCGAGGTGTTAAGGTGCCACCCTAGGGGTTAGTGGTGCGAGGTGTTAAGTGCCCTAACGGATGTTATGAACACCGATGGCGTTTTCGCGAGCGCCGTTCCCTTGTACTATTGGTTAACCATGGTTATTGTGTTGTAAGCGTAAGCAAATTATATATATAAATATATTGTTTGTATACATATAATGTTGTATTGTCGTGATGTAGCTAACCCTCCGGGTGTAGCTTATTGGCATTGTTCACATCGTTGTTGGTGAACTTATATTTTGTTGATGTACCTTTAGCTCGTTGCTTAGTGCTCTTACGGTATGCTTAGACTAGCTTGCCTTTATGCTTGGATGCTCCGGTATACGGTATTTGATTTTGTGAGGCGTGTCCATTTTATGCATATATATGTATGTAGTATATTATCATTCACTAAGCGTTAGCTTACCCTCTCGTTGTTTACATTTTTATAGATTGCACGGATGCGGTGGCTCGGGTAAGCGCGGGGACTAGTGGACTTGCGTAGTTGCTTTAGAAGACTTACTTTTGGATTTGATTAGGATTGGGTAGCGTGTCCCCAATCCCATGCTCGGTCTATGTTTTTGTATAAACTAATGTTTCGAAATAGTCACTTGTGGTATTTTGGGTCGATGTGGGTCGGTGTGGTAAAACTCGGTTTTTATTGTGGAAAACTCCTAGTTTAAACTATTGTAATCTATTGTGAAAGTGTTTTGGTTTAAAAGTGTCGGGAAGCGGGTTTTCGCCCGCGTGTGTTCGAAAAACTGATCAGAATGTTTTAGTACATCTGGACGCCGTCCCAGATGGCTGGACGCCGTCCCAGTCTTAAGTTCTGGACGCCGTCCAAGCTTTTGGACGCTGTCCAGATCAACTGTTCCAGAAATTTTTTTTTGTGTGGCACATTTTCGGAAGGTTAACGGGTTGGGTTGTTACAAGTGGTATCAGAGCATGGTCTAAGGCATTTAGGTGACTTGAGATAGGTGCCTAGACTTAGACTTGTGTGCGTGCTTAATTGTTGTGGGACTTGTAGAATTACGGGTCAGAATGAGTTTAGTTAGTGCCTTGATTGTAGGTTGACTAACGTTTATATTAGTAATGCAGATATTATTAATATGCTATTGTGTTGCGATATTGATTCTTGCGTTGTGTTTTGTTTGTGGTTGTGTTTGTTTATATCATCGAGTGAGGCGGTCGTTGTACTAACGAGTCGATGCGGCATGTGTGCGTAATAAGGACTTGCAAACCTTATTACGGGTGAAAATCGTGTCTAACGAGTGATGTACGATGAGTGTTTAGCAAGATGGGACGGTGTTGTGCGTGCGGTTTTATACGTTCGTGGACTAATCGTTTTGCATTCTTTAGATTGACGACGCGAAACGAGATCGAGGCGAATGACGCGGAGTTTAACGCTAGAGTTGCGGCCGCCATTGCGGAGCAAATGAGTGCGTTTCGAGAAGAAATGGATAGGAAGTATTCCGAACTTCAAAGTAGTGGTGAAATGGAGCGTTGTCTTAAGATCTTCATGAGGACTAAACCCCCGATGTATGATGGAAAACCGGATCCTTTGGTAAGCACAACTTGGATTTCGGATGTTGAAGGGTGTTTTCGTACTATTGATTGCCCTCCCGAGAAAAAGACGAGACTCGCTACGAGTCTGTTGCGGGGTAGGTCGAGGGATTGGTTGGATGGTAAGATTGATCTTGTCGGTGGCAAAACGTTTATGGCCTTATCGTGGGACGAGTTTAAGGAGGAATTCTTTGAGGAGTTCCGGACTTCGGCCGACTTGTGGGAATTGTGTAATGAGTTGCGAAATTTGCAACAGGGTTATATGGATTTGAATACTCTCAAGACGACCTTTATGGCGAAGGCTCGTTTTTGCCAGGAGTATTTGGGGAATGATCATTTGTTGATGCAAGATTTCTATCGAACCTTGAATAATGACTTGAAGAGTAAGATTAGCAGAGTTCAGGCGAGATCGTTTGCTGAGTTATTCACCGCGGCTAGAGATTTCGAGTCGTATTCGCGATCGAAGGTTGGTGAACCTTCAAGTGAGAGAAGGGTTGTTTCTTATGGTGCTCCAAGTAAGAGGACTAAGGGTCCGAGCGTGAGCACGGGTGGTACACGGACGGGTATATCGGATTCTAGTGCGTCTACATGGGTTTGTGGTGTTCGATTGGTTGCTGGTACATCAACATCAAAAAGACTGTAGCAGTAATACTTAACAAAATCATTCAAGTAGCAGTTTTGGTGTTGGCTTGGTGATGATTGAAATGTGAAGCGTAAAAGGGAGAGAAAACGCAGGTATAGCAGCAGCAACAACAACAGACACAAATTGGTGGTTTATTGTGGTTTTGATGGTAACAGAATAAAGATGGTAACTTTAACAGTTTGGGTTTCGAACGAGAAGAAAATGCAGGTGATGTCGATTAATGTTAGGAGAGAGAGGAAGATAAATGGAGATGATGGTGGTTCAAAGGAGGTTGAGGGTGGCGGCAGGTGGTGTTGGCGAGTGACAAGGGTGGTGGATGGCGGTTGTAGGAGGCGATGGATGTTAGAAGGGTGAAGAGAAGTGATGGTGATTATGTGATCACTGAATTGTATATGTGCATACTACATTTACATACATCCAAATAGAGTAATTGATTTTTAATAATATATATAATTTAATAATAATACTTTTAACATATGTAAATTGAAAACGTGGTAACACAGTTTAGCAGCCCCCAACTTTGGCTCTTTCTACCGACGATTTTAACATGTAGATTATATCGTGTCCATTGCTAAACAGTTAACGTATAAAAGTGTTCCTAAAAATCCCAAATTTTTTGTTTAAGTATATATTTAATTATTTCACTCATTAACTGTTTGAAACCTGATCAAAAAGGTTCGATAATTATTTATTTTCTGTTCCAATTTATATGTACGGAGTACTAATATTTAAACTTAAAAAGGTAAAAATATTTTTAACAAATCTAACATCTTCGTAATCGATTTACAGTTCAACTTTTATTTTAGTCCTTCATGAACATGTAATATATCTATATTAAAACTAACGAAACGTCAACCGGGTGTTACTGACGTTTACTAATTAGGCTCGAAATCATTCATTTTCAATATACACATTATATATATATATATATATATATATATATATATATATATATATATATATATATATATATATATATATATATCAAATCTTAATTAACAAGTTTAAGTAAATAAATATATTAATTATATTCTTTTAAACAACTAAATATAATATTATATATTTATAAGTAATATATATATATATATATAAATATATATGTATATATATATATATATATATTTAAATATATATGTAACTATTTACAAATAGTTGTTCGTGAATCGCCGGGAATGGTCGAAGGTCAATTGAATATATGAAACAGTTCAAAATTTTTGAGATCCAACCTAACATACTTTGCTTATCGTGTTGAAAATACAATATCGTATCGAGAGTTTGATTTAAAATTAGTCAAAATTTTCTGGGTCACTACAGTACCTACCCGTTAAAAAAATTTCGTCCCGAAATTTGAGTGAGGTCGTCATGGCTAACAATAAAAATGTTTTCATGACGAATATGAGTTAGAGTTTTATCATTATTGATTAATATAGATAAAACAATTCGATCAAGTGAAGCGTACGAGTAAAGCTATCACAAAAGAGTGAAAAGTTTCGTCTGAACTTTTGACGTAGTCATGGCGGATTTCCGGAATTCAAGGAATTTAAGGGAATCTTCTAATCAGAAAGAAAATGTAGTATCATGATTAATTAGCAAACTGCTGGAATCACGGTAAGGATAGAACTATCAAGAAAATAATCTCCTGATATGTTTAGAGGTTAAGTAGAATGAAAGAGTTATGTATCATGGCACATGATGAGGGTAAGATCTGTGAACCATCATCACGTTCCATTAGAAATTCAGCATGACTTACTGTAATATAACTACGTTGGCCTGACGTCATTATATTATACTAACTCATGCTTCAATTCCCAACACTTCTCCAGAAACCATTCATAATTCAAACTCAAATTTTAAAGAAATTTAGAAACTAAGATAGTTTCCTTTATGACGTAACACGGATAGCACGAAGAGATAGATAATTTCGAATAAGGATATTTATGAAGATATCTTCAGAAATATCTAAGATATTTATAACAAAAGATACGATGATATCTTTAGAATTTAAAATATTTAATATCAGAAGATGATGAAGAAATTCGTCCGCAAGGATTTAGATTAAGGAGCAAGGTATTCGCTAAAGATTTCATCAGCTTTTTCAAAACTCAGAAAACTGATTCATAGACTAAAGCGCTTTTCAGAAATTCAGAATTGAAGTTTTGTAAATCCAGGAGATAGAATATATATATACTTATATATATAATTGTTGTCGTAGAATCTCTGAGGAATTCGAGATTATCGATTGATGCCTCCCGGTATTTGGTATGGTAATTATCGTTACAAGATGCCGATGAGTTCATGATAAGACTTCAATAGATAAATATAGTGATTTGTCAGAGAGATTTAAACCAAGGAGCAACGAGGTTGCTTGTACATCTGCTAGTAATATGGGGGAATATAAAAGGTTCTCCGGTAACAATAAAAGAGCACGCATATATATCAAGGTTATAATAAGATAGTTTCGAACGAAAAGTCGAAGTTGACTTGCTGGAGCTGTGACAAAACTGACTATTGTGAAAAAGAATTGCAATGTTATTTTCTGTAATAACAATGCCAAAGGAGCTAGCACAGATATGTGTTAAACCTTTACTCAGGTTCCAAGAGTTTTTCAGGTGCATAACTATATGCATAAATCTTTTCTTCCGTAGATGAGATGCAGTTGGTTCATCCTCTCGATTGAGGTGTTTTCAAGAATTATGAAAGGTTTGAACGCAGATTGTAACCGTCAAAATACCAATGAGGTTTAAGATGAAATCAAGTGGCAAACTTGAAGAAATATTTAGTTTCATATGTTATAATCAATATTTTAATTCATTTTAATTGTCCAATGTTATTAGTCCACAGTCGATACTCCAAAGTTAACAGTCCAATAATTCATATATAGTTTAATTTATAATATTCGAATTAATTAATACGTATCGTGACCCGTGTACATGTCTCAGACTCGATCACAACTCAAAGTATATATATTATTATAGAATCAACCTCAACCCTGTATAGCTAACTCTCGCATTACTGCATATAGAGTGTCTATGGTTATTCCAAATAATATATATAGATGCGTCGATATGATATGTCAAAACCTTGTATACGTGTCCCGATATTTAAAGTGCGTAAAATAAATAACAGAAATTAAATGACGATAAATAAAATTGCGAGAATAAAAATTGCGATAATAAATTGCGATAAATAAATTGCGATAATTAAATTTCGATAATGTAATAGGGAATTAACAGTTACCTAGGAACAGTTAGCTAGGATTTTGTTAGCGTGGGTTCTTAGCAAGATTTCTCATAGTTAATTTGTTTGTTTCTAACAAATTTTATTTTGTCCAATGTTTCCTTAATTATGCCACTTGTTAGATTCTAATAAGTCAAAATCCAAATATGAAGTTGAATGAAAATGGTTATTCTGTGGTGAACGAATACGTATATCGGTGGATGTGAGTAGGATAGTAAATGATTGTTGAATCAGATTCAAAGAATGTACAGTGTAACTTATTAATGCAAAATCTAAATATTCCTCGGGTATTACCTACCCGTTAAAATATTTTTACCATTAACAATTTGTACAAAAGAATTTTTAATTACAATCTTTATGAAAACATATATACATATATATTTTCTTCAGATGTAATCATGGATTTAATGAGTTAACATGATATTAATCTCATTTGCTTTTTGGTTAGAACTGGAGTACGTAATCTCTAAAACATTAGAGATTACATAATCATCATGTCGAATGAAGATAAATGATGTAGAACGTCATGTAGAACGAAGATAATCGATGTAGGACATCATATAATATGATGATTATGCTGGAGGTACAGACTGTGAGTTTGAGGCGTGTAGTGTTGAGACTTGTGCTGCGGATGTTGTTGTTGGTGGTACTGGTGTTGCCGGTGTTGTTGCTGCAGCTGATAGGTTTTGCACCACGTTTTTCAAATTAATTACTAGAGTGCGAAGTTCGTTGACTTCTTCTATTATTCCGGGATGATTGTCGGTTGGAACGAGCGGATGAATAAGGTTTAGAATTTTAGATAGAATATAATCGTGGTGAGGTATTCGGGAAATGAGGGTGAAAATGGTATTTCGGACTGGTTCACCGGTAAGTGCTTCAGGTTCTTCGCCAAGAGGTGAATTTGGTTGATGGAAAGGATCACATTCTTTTTGTCTCCAATGATTAAGTAGGCTATGAACCCATTAATGAATTGGATGATTCATTCTGGTGACACTTCTTTCGGAGCTTAGGTTAAACTCCATATCGAAATAGCTGTCGAAATCCGAGGAATTTGAACTGGTTATCTCTTACGATCAGATGAAGGATTTTCGATAAGAAATAGATTATAGGATGTAGATTAGTACCCTGCAATACATAATTTACATATGCATATATAATACTAAAATCTCATAAGTTACAGAGGGATCTACGGAAGCTGTCAGGCAAAAGTAACAATAACAGATACGCTAAGATATGAATTTATCTATACACTGTCTATGCAATAGAGGCAGTAAGACGTGTCTAGACTTTAAAGATGATAAGCAAATAATTTTCAACACTAAATGATAAGCAAAACTTTTGACATGCAGACACGGTCGAAGTCCAGACTCACTAATGCATCCTAACGACTATCAGTTAGACACACTAATGCAGACCTGGTTCGCTAAGACCACCGCTCTGATACCACATGTCATACCCCGTCCTAATTCATCTGGATGAAGTCACCAACATCTGATCCCATTGCGATGATCGACTCCAAATAATGTCTTTAAAATGAGCAAATGCACAGCGGAAGATTTCTTTCATACCTGAGAATAAACATGCTTTCAAGTGTCAACCAAAAGGTTGGTGAGTTCATAGGTTTATCATAAAACAATAAAATTCATCATTTTGATAGACCATAAGATTTAAATCCTGCATGGTACAAATGAGCCCGAATCCTATACCCACCTGTAATGTACATGCGATATCTTTTAAATACAGTACACCTTTTTTGTGTACAAAATCATCCTTCATAAATCTTAGTAACCGTACACATATCTTGTGCACAAAAATAACATACACATAACCTGTGTATAAAATCATTCTCTCGATACAAAACATTCACTTTTCATTGCTTTCATAGCTTGGCTTGGTAACCAACCTTAACATATAATGCGCATAATAATATCCCCAAAACAGAACATCTCGTCTGTATAATAATCATATAAACTTCGAAGTACTAAACACCACGCCCACTAGCCCTTTCGTCTAGTGAACATTCTGGGTAGGGGTGTTAAACCCGGTAGCTACCTTTAGGATTCGCGTGAATTAGGGCCATACCCAATTCTAATTCTTAGGTTACCAAGCAATAATAATCAGGGGAAAAATATTCATATCAATTGGTGGCAATTATCACGTCCACATAATTCAATAGTGGCAATTATCACGTCCACATAATTCATTTGAGGAATGTTTTGCTTGTTTCTATCTCGTCAAACATTTATAAAAAACATTTCATATATTCGCAGTTCAAAAATATGTTTCAAAAGCATTTAATAAAGCAGTTGTAAAAACAGCGCATGTATTCTCAGTCCCAAAAATGTAAAGAGTAAAAGGGAGCAAATGAACTCACTCTACAATATTTTGTAGTAAAAATATTCATACGACGGAACTGAACAATGCAGGGTTGACCTTGGATTCACGAACCTATATCAATTATATATATTAATACATATAATTGTAATCGAGCAAATTTATATATTATCATTAGTGATAAAATTGTTATATTTAATAATTTGTAGGTTTCATTAATAATTTGGTTAAATATATATTTATTTTATATACTTTAGATATATAATTAGTAAAAATATTAGTATAGTTATGTTATGTGTATTAAATATATATATTTTTATATAATTTAATATTTATTTGTTATAATATTAATAATAGGAATAATATTAATAATAATGATACTTAATAGTAATAATAATGATACTCATAATAATAATGATAATAATATAGTTTTATAGTAAAAATAATGATTCTTATAATAATAGTATTAATGATAAAATAATGATAATAATGTTAATAAAGTGATAATACTTATATTATTAAATATGATATTGATAATAAAAATGATAATTTTAATAATAATACTAACTTTAACAACAAATGATAATTTTATTAATAATGATAATTTTAAATGATAATTCTTAAATAATGATAATGGTAATAATAATAAAAGATAATAATAATAATAATAATAATAATAATAATAATAATAATAATAATAATAATAATAATAATAATAATAATAATAATAATAATAATAATAATAATAATAACAATAACATTAATATATATTATTGATAATAATAAAAAAAAATATACCATCATCATCTGTTTCCATTATCATCATCATTCATCATCCTTATCATCACCATAACATCATAATCCATATCATAACCATGTTTACTACCGACTTCATTTTCATTACATCACCTTCATCATAATCATCATAATCATACACACATGTCTTCGTTAAACCACCATCACCATCGTTAAACTACTATCATCATCAAATTTTTATGTCCTCATCATAACAATATCATCCGGTTTCCATTTTCTCTCGTTCTCTCTTTTAGCTTAAAAAATTTTATAACGCCCCGAATGGAAAATAGGAACACGGCCCAAGAAGCCCAATTACTTGAATGGACTAATTGTAAATCAAAAGAAAGTGTATTGTTCGGCTTGTATAGATTCGGCCCACAATTTAAACCAAATCTCTGCATAACAACAGCCCAACATTGAATACTAACCCGTTTATAATTCAAGATTTTATGGACTGTGTTTGCAAAGATATAATCGAATAGCAGAAAATAAAATGCATGCAATTATCATTAATACAACATCATTACCTCATCTTCCACTCATTGTGTCCTCATCTTTATCTATAATATCATCCTATCATTATCACAGTCACTAACTATCGTCATTTGCAGCAGTGGCTACACCTTGCTTCTCTGCATTATTTATCATTTCATCTTCATTATATTAATGGAAGTAGAATAGGAACGCAGTAGGGTTCGAATTTAAAAGAATAAATGAATATGAAGTGGTTTTGTAAGGATGATGGTGGTTTTTGGTTCGTAAACAGCAATATTGTGCAGGTGGTTGTTTTGGGTTTGATTTGAAATAGAAATAGGCGTAGTAGTAGTGCCAGGAAGTGGGTGTTGATCGAATGGGTTTCAGTTATTCCGTAAACAGAAGATTTCAATAACTAATGGTGGTTGTTATGTCGAAATAAAAGTGGTGGCATTTATAGCGGTTTTGAAACAGTAACAGAAGTTTAGGGAAAAATCGATGGTGTTGGGTTTGCACTAACACGTATAGTAGGTGCAGGTCTATGATGTTGTTTGTTTTGGTTTTCGAATAGTAGTATCAAACAGAAATAACAGTGAACTGGGGTACGAAAATCATGACATGATGAAGGTGGTGGCTTATGTAACAAAATAGGAACTAACCGGTAGTGGTTAATCGTTTGTGAAGATGGGTCTTGTTGGCGGTTTAAACGAACAATAGCAGTAGGGAATAATGATCATGGTGGTGATGGCTTGATGGGTTGAAGTGGGTTTTGGTTTTAGACAGCAAGAAAATAGAAACAGGTATCGAGCTATTTATGGTGACTTGATGATGGTGGTCTACATGGGTTTGTAGTGTTCGATTGGTTGCAGGTACAGCAACATCAAAAAGGTTGTAGCAGTAATACTTAACAAAATCATTCAAGTAGCAGTTTTGGTGTTGGCTTGGTGATGATTGAAATGTTAAGCGTGAAAGGGAGAGAAAATGCAGGTATAGCAGCAGCAGCAACAACAGACACAAATTGGTGGTTTGTTGTGGTTTTGATGGTAACAGAATAAAGATGGTAACTTTAATAGTTTGGGTTTCGAACGAGAAGAAAATACAGGTGATGTCAATTAAGGTTAGGAGAGAGAGGAAGATAAATGGAGATGATGGTGGTTCAAAGGAGGTTGAGGGTGGTTGTGGGTGGCGGCAGGTGGTGTTGGCGAGTGACAAGGGTGGTGGATGGCGGTTGTAGGAGGCGATGGATGTTAGAAGGATGAAGAGAAGTGATGGTGATTATGTGATCACTGAATTATATATGTGCATACTACATTTACATACATCCAAATACAGTAATTGATTTTTAATAATATATATAATTTAATAATAATACTTTTAACATATGTAAATTGAAAACGTGGTAACACAGTTTAGCAGCCCCCAACTTTGGCTCTTTCTACCGACGATTTTAACATGTAGATTATATCTTGTCCATTGCTAAACATTTAATGTATAAAAGTGTTCCTAAAAATCCCAAATTTTTAGTTTAAGTATATTTAATTATTTCACTCATTAACTGTTTGAAACCTGATCAAAAAGGTTCGATAATTATTTATTTTCTGTTCCAATTTATATGTACGGAGTACTAATATTTAAACTTAAAAAGGTAAAAATATTTTTAACAAATCTAACATCTTCGTAATCGATTTACAGTTCAACTTTTATTTTAGTCCTTCATAAACATGTAATATAACTATATTAAAACTAACGAAACGTCAACCGGGTGTTACTGACGTTTACTAATTAGGCTCGAAATCATTCATTTTCAATATACACATTCTATATATATATATATATATATATATCAAATCTTAATTAACAAGTTTAAGTAAATAAATATATTAATTATATTCTTTTAAACAACTAAATATAATATTATATATTTTTAAGTAATATTTATATATATATTTTTATATATATTATATATATATATATATATATATATATATATATATATATATATATATATATATATATATATATATATATATGTAACTATTTACAAATAGTTGTTCGTGAATTGTCGAGAATGGTCGAAGGTCAATTGAAAATATGAAACAGTTCAAAATTTTTGAGATCCAATCTAACAGACTTTGCTTATCGTGTTGAAAATACAATATCGTATCGAGAGTTTGATTTGAAATTAGTCGAAATTTTCCGGGTCACTACACTCATAAATCAGACTGAGGAAAGAGTTAAAGAGCAGGCGGTCGAAGAAGCCAACACGAAACAAATCAAGAGAAAGTGGAAAGAAACCAGTGACAAGGGTTACAATTTTAACAATCAACACTATAGTGACCCAAAATTTTCCATGTTTATATATATTAAATGAAATTGTTATTTACATGATTAAGTGTTTCCAACATGTTAAACAATCAAACTTGTTAAGACTGGATTAATTGAAATAGGTTTTATATAGACAATTGACCACCCAAGTTGACCGCTGATTCACGAACGTTAAAACTTGTAAAAACTATATGATGTCATATATATGGATATATATATATATATATATATATATATATATATATATATATATATATATATATATATATATATATATATATATATATATAGTTAACATGGTATTTAAATAAGTAAACATATCATTAAGTATATTAGCAATAAACTACATATGTAAAAACAAGACTACTAACTTAAGGATTTCGAAACGAGGCATATATGTAACGATTATCGTTGTAACGACATTTAATTGTATATATATCATATTAAGATATATTAATACATCATAATATCATGAAAATGTAATAATTTAACATATCTTTAGATATAATAAATAATGGGTTAACAACATTTAACAAGATAGTTAACCTAAAGGTTTCAAAACAACACTTACATGTAACGACTAACGATGACTTAACGACTCAATTAAAATGTATATACATGTAGTGTTTTAATATGTATTCATACACTTTTGAAAGACTTCAAGACACTTATCAAAGTACTTCTACTTAAAAAAAAAGCTTACAATTACATCCTCATTCATTTTCATCAACAATTCTACTCGTATGCACTCTTATTCGTACTCGTACAATACCCAGCTTCTAAATGTATTTAATATTGGTATATATACTCCAATGATCAGATCTTAGCATCCCTTGTGAGTCACCTAACACATGTGGGAACCATAATTTGGCAACTAGCATGAAATATCTCATAAAATTATAAAAATATTAGTAATCATTCATGACTTATTTACAAGTAAACAAAATTACACATCCTTTATATCTATTCCATATACCAACTACCAAAAACACCTAAAAACACTTTAATTCTTCAATTTTCTTCATCTAATTGATCTCTCTCAAGTTCTACCTTCAATTTCTAGGTGTTCTTCATAAATTCTATAAGTTCTAGTTTCATAAAATCAAGAATACTTACAAGTTTGCTAGCTTACTTCCAATCTTGTAAAGTGATCATCCAACCTCAAGAAATCTTTCTTATTTACAGTAAGGTATATTTCTAATACAATGTAATACTCATATTCAAACTTTGATTCAATTTCTATAACTATAACAATCTTATTTCGAGTGAAAATCTTACTTGAACTTGTTTTCGTGTCATGATTCTGCTTCAAGAACTTTCAAGCCATCCAAGAATCGTTTGAAGCTAGATCTATTTTTCTCATTTTCAGTAGGTTTACCTACTAAAATTAAGGTAGTAATGATGTTCATAACATCATTCAATTCATACATATAAAACTATCTTATTCGAAAATTTAAACTTGTAATCACTAGAACATAGTTTAATTAATTCTAAACTTTTTCGCAAATAAAGTTAATCCTTCTAACTTGACTTTCAAAATCAACTAAACACATTTTATATATCTATATGATATGCTAACTTAATGATTTAATACCTGGAAACAAGAAAAACACCGTAAAACCGGATATACGCCGCCGTAGTAACACCGCGGGCTGTTTTGGGTTAGTTAATTAAAAACTATGATAAACTTTGATTTAAAAGTTGTTCTTCTGGGATAATTATTTTTCTTATGAACATGAAACTATATCCAAAAATCATGGTTAAACTCAAAGTGGAAGCATGTTTTCCAAATTGGTCATCTAGACGTCGTTCTTTCGACTGAAATGACTACCTTTACAAAAACGACTTGTAACCTGTATTTCTGACTATAAACTTATACTTTTTCTGTTTAGATTCATAAAATTAAGTTCAATATGACACCATAGCAACTTGAAACACTCAAAACGGATTTAAAACGAAGAAGTTATGGGTAAAACAAGATTGGATAATTTTTCTTGTTGTAGCTACGTGAAAATTTGTAACAAATCTATATTAATCATATCCTAGCTAACTCATATTGTATTATACATGTATTCTAATATATTATGTAATCTTGGGATACCATAGACATGAATAAAATGTTTTGACATATCATATCGACCCATCTATATATATATATTGGAACAACCATAGACACTCTATTTGTAGTAATGTTGGAGTTAGCTATACAGGGTTGAGGTTAATTCCAAAATATTATATATACTTTGAGTTGTGATCTAGCCTGAGGCTTGTATACACGAGGTCATGGATTGATTCAAGATAATATATATTGCTTTATTTTTTGTACATCTAACTGTGGACAACTAGTTGTAGGTTACTAACGAGGGCAGCTGACTTAATAAACTCAAAATAGCAAAACGTATTAAAAATGTTGTAAATATATTTTGAACATACTTTGATATATATGTACATATTTGTTATAGGTTCATGAATCGACCAGTGGCTACGTCTTACTTCCCGACGAAGTAAAAATCTGTGAAAGTGAGTTATAGTCCCACTTTTAAAATCTAATATTTTGAGATGAGAATACATGCAGTTTTATAAATGTTTTTAAAATGAGAATACATAAGTAAATGAAACTATATTCTATGCCTGGATTATTAAACCGAATATGCCCCTTTTTAGTCTGGTAATCTAAGAATTAGGGAACAGACACCCAAATTGACGCGAATCCTAAAGATAGATCTATTAGGCCCAACGAGCCCCATCTAAAGTACCGGATGATTTAGTACTTCGAATTCATCATGTCCGAAGGGATTCCCGGAATGATAGGGGATATTCTATATGCATCTTGTTAAGGTCGGTTACCAGGTGTTCACCATATTAATGATTTTTATCTCTATGTATGAGATGTTTATTGAAATATGAAATCTTGTGGTCTATTATTACCATTTGATAAATATAGGTTAAACCTATAACTCATCAACATTTTTGTTGATGTTTAAAGCATGTTTATTCTCAGGTGATTATTAAGAGCTTCCGCTATTGCATGCTATTATATGGACAAGATTTGGTGTCAGCATGCTTGTATAATATCGTTTAAAACTGCATTCGAGATTTATTTTGTTGTAACATATTAATATTTGTAAACCAATATGTATTGGTAGTGTGTAAGTGTGATATTTGTTAGATTATCATTTCTGGATAATCTAAGTGGTGTCTTGTTAACCTTGTCGATAAAATAAAGGTTATGGTTTGTTTAAAAAACGAATGCAGTCTTTGAAAAACGTCTAATATAGAGGTCAAAACCTCGCAACGAAATCAATTAATATGGAACGTTTATAATCAATATGAATGGGACATTTCAAACACAACAATCACAACTACAATTGCACCAATTTTCGCAACAACATACGAAACAACAACAACCACCCCAGCAATAACTACAACAACAATAACAACCGCAACAACAACAATCCCAACAATAACAACAAGAGGCAGAAACCATGTCAGAGGTGTGAAGGATACCATCCGACTGGGCTCTGTATGGCAGTGTGTACTAAGTGTAAAAGAAAGGGCCATGGTGCGACAAAGTGCGAAATCTACGGATCAATGGCTAAGTGAACAAATAATGCCGGAACAAGTTATGCCGACATTACCTGTTTCGGATGCGGGAAGAAGGGTCATTACAAAAATGCGTGTCCAAATCAGGGGATAATAATGGGCAAGGCCGAGGAAGAGTCTTCAACATTAATACGACAGAAGCGCAAGAAGACTTGGAGCTTGTTACGGGTACGTTTCTTATTGATGAAAAACCTGCTTATGTTTTATTTATTTCGGGTGCGGTTAGAAGCTATATGAGTAGAGATTTTTGTGCTAAATTAAGTGGTCCATTGACGCCTATGAATAATTAATTTTTACTCGAATTAGCAAACTGTAAATTAATTTCGGCAGATAAAATATGTCGGAATCAAGAAATTAAACTGGTTAGCGAAACGTTTAAGATTGATTTGATACCAGTAGAGTTAGGGAGTTCTGATGTGATAATTGGCATGTACTGGTTGAAAAAGGAGAGAGCAGAGATTGTATGTTACAAAAATGCAACTCGCATTGTACGAGAAGAAGGAAAACCCTTAATGGTGTACGGAGAAAAGAGCAATGCGAAGCTAAATCTTATTAGTAATTTGAAGGCGTAAAAGCTAATAAGAAAATGTTGCTATGCTGTTTTAGCATATGTCGAGAAAGTACAAATGATGTGTAATTTCGTACTCTAAATTATTAGCTAAATACCTATTGATTATCACACAATACAGGCAACTATAACCAGTTCGTGTAGTAATTAAACAAGTATTTGACCAATTCGTTCCACAGAGAGCAGGTAATTGAAAACTTGAACTATTAATTATTCTAAGATTTAAAAAGGGGAGTTTTATTGTAAAACTGATTAAACGCGAAAGTAAATTAAACTTAACTCAATAAGAAGCAAACGTATCCACTTAGATTCAATTCCCTAGGCTAGGATTGCTCGTTTAAACCCGTTAATTAAACAATTACAATGATGTGACACTGTATTTATCTGTCGATTCCTACAGTTTAAGACTAGCAACCTAAGTATAACTGTCGTTAACCTAGAGTTACTAACCAATTCACAATGATATTACTCAAGATTATAATCTAACTTAGGTTGGTTTGGTGTCCATTACAACCTCACAATTATTGTAACTAATTTCAAGCTCAACCACTATACGATTAATTTTATTATCGGTGTCCCTCATAAAATCTCACGTATTCCTAAATTATTCACGTTCAATAATCTAGTAAAAGCTATTAATCAATTTAACTGTCGTTAGTTAATCAATAGCTTCCGTGATATAACAATCAATAAGCTTTAATAACGGTGGATCTTAGCTAGACATAAAATTATGTAATTTTAATTAATTGTTGTTAACCAAAAGATCGCAATCCATCACCTAGGTTCATGCATCTAAGTGAATACTAAATGTTTAGCTACTCATGGTAAAGCAAATAACAAATAAATAAGAAGAACAATTAAACATAATCATTGAATTGAATGAAGAACAAATTAATAAAAGTTAATATAAAGATTAAACTAACAAGAATGATATTGTAGCTTAAACCCTTGTAAAATAATGAAGAAAGACAAAGAAATTCGTAACTAAAGTTGCTGTAGGCTAAAGTTAGGAATAAAAACTACATACCCTAAATTGGGGTAAAATTCGTCTATTTATAGAAGCAGGGAAAACAACTGGAACCGACTCTGGTCGCGATCCGCGACATCCCATCGCGATCCTCGATAACAACATCGCGAAACGCGATGACCAGGACGCGACAAAGCTGCTTGAAACGCGATAGATTGGTCAGAATGCCCTTTTTTCCATGCCGTGTTCTGATGCACTTCATCACGTATCATGATGACCAAAACGCGATAAACTGTATCCTGAAGCGATGGAAACTGATTTTTTTACACGAGGCACGTTTATCTTCAACTCTAACTTCGTTTTGGCTATATCTTCAATAAAATCAACAATAATGAGCCAACGAACCATATCTTGACACTTTCTTCATTTTAAACTCAAATAACTCGATATCTTAATCAAAGTCTTCAAAATACCAACAAATGGAACAAGATAACGCCCAAAATATATGTATGAAAATGGCATTATCAAAATCCCCCACACTTGAACCTTGCTTGTCCTCAAGCAAGTCAATCTCGAAACAATAACTGTACGCATAATCTTCAACAAATTTCCGCAAGATTCAAGCCTTCAACTCAATCCTCCACAAACTCTCGTACTCTTCATCTTTTCACGAATAAGCTTATTTCCTCACAAAACAATTTCTCGCATTCCTGTCACTTATAAAACAACATACAAACCATCAAACGCACCCCCCTTCTTCCCCCCATTTTCATTCAAACACATTTCAAAAACAATATCCTAAGTGGCCATTATCGCAAACAAATTTTCATAAAACATTCTTTCTAAGTCATGAATTGAGATGTAAAGACAATTTGGGTTGAGAACTCAAACTTCAAAAATTTCCACAACTTTACTTCTTAACTCAAACCTTTCATCTCAAAGCCTAAATTCTTTTCACTTAGCTTCCCCTAAAAATCACATTACTAGGCTTTCAATATCCTTCTTTTCTTTGCATCAATCAACCCTTAAGACTTAACTTTCCAACCTCAATAACTAATCACCAATAAACATTCAAATACAATTGGTGTAAAATGATTACAAATGATAAAAACAATCTTACATTATAAGGTTTAGTATCTGTAATCATGACCCTTATTCGCATCAAGATAGCCTACTAACAATATTTAAGGCGCTATTGCAAATACCAATACTTCACAATTTAATCAAAGATCCAGTTATAAATAGATTCATACATGTGTTTATGTAGGGAAATCCGTTTAACTTTTTAACTCTCTTGATTCCATTTCATGTTGATAATTTCTAAATATGCAAGCTATTCACATACTGGTCACATCTCTCTTATCCAACATACCCCGCAAAGGTAACTCTTTCCAAGGTCTAGTCTTACTAGGTATTTCCCACATCATGAGCCAAAGATGATCATTGCTGCATAAGTATGAGACGAGTACCTAAAGATGATCACCTTGCCTTGAGATAGTAACGTCCTTGACCCTTGTAGCGAACCTTCAACCAACCGATCCCAAACCGGAAAAAGGTCTTAGGTGGTTAGGTGATCTAGCACCCCAAAGGATCTATCAGTTCGAGTCTTAGAAACTACTACTTAAGCTCGGATCTCATAAGCATTCTTTTTTTCTTTTTTTTCTATTTTTTTTCAAGCATAATACTATCTTTGAATGTCTTCCTCGTCTTCAAATTGTGACTTTGTAGAACCCGCAATGTATGATGTAGCGGATGAATAATGATGTGATCGATGATGAATGATTTGTTATAGGAAGTCTTTAACTCATGACATAAAGCAATATCATTCTCACCATAGTCAGCAACAGCCACCCCTTAAAGGGTCCATTGGAGTCAGAGATTTGTGATTTTTCCTCTTCAAGCTTACATACCTAGCACTTATGAGTATAACACTTCTTTAAGAGAGTCAAAAAGCCATAAACACAAAATATGAAGCCATTTATATCCTAATCTCTAATTAAACCATTTTTCTCGCATTTTACCCTAAAGGCCTAAATACCGTTATTCTTCATTTCTTGACACAATAAGTTGCATTGTCATCTTTGAAACAAATACTAAACTAGATAAAATAAGATTAAATTTTTAACATTTTTAACCAAATTTATCCCACATTTATCCCTTTTCAACTTTCACCTTTCATCAATTGTCTTTTCTCAAGCACTTATATACTCGAAATTCCTATGTTGTGGTCAAAAAGGTCCTTAATAATTAACAAACCACCAACAATTTGCTTAAAACTAATAAACCTCACCGGCCAAAACCAAAAATTCCAAGTCAATCCCTAATCACTACGGGTGCTCTCATGGGTAAACATCTCAATTATAACCTTAAAAAGTTTAAAAATTCCAAAAATTTTGACCACTAGGCAATTAAAACATGCAAAAATTTCAAAAATCCGCAGAATTTATCTCTCCCCCCACACTTAAGATCATGTAATGCCCTCATTTACATGAAATCAGAAAATCAAAAATAAATTCTAGAGGACAAAATAGTGTAAAAGGGAAAAGAAAAGAAAAGAAAAACCCGGATTTTTAGATCCGTAGATCGCGGAAACACGGTGCACGATGGCGCTGAACTTACTGCCAGCATAAGAACATCGGCATCCACTCGATCACCAAAACATCATAATCAAGAAAGGTGCTGAACTTAAAGCCAGACTTTGAAAAATTAAAGCATAACCACCGTGGAACCTGAAACGAAAACATACATACCATAACCATAACTAATGGGGTGGTACCACCACGGTACCGAAACGCCCCATTTAAAATCCAAGGTATTAAGTTGTACGACTAACAATTACCATCATCCTAATTAAGATTACATTCATCCCAAATAAAAACAAATAAACGAAATTAAAAAGTTTTTTTTCTTGTCACCACACGATCACCCCCGCATCCAATCACCAAGGGTTATACCCTCCATAAGATCCATCATACTGCCCACCATAAGGACCTCCACCACCTGACTGACCTCCCTGGTTACCTTCATCATACTGAGAACTAGAACCTGCTCCTCTTCGTTGGACCATATCCTCCCAAACTTCCTGAGCTGCTGTGCGATCATACACCCGATAAGGACCTGTTGAATCCGGAGTCCATGGAATACGAGTTCCATAAGGAGTAAAGATGGTATTAGGAGAAACAAGCTCCATGTTGTGTCGATGCCAATCGTGATGATACGTAACCTCACTAATGCCATATGCAATCTGACTTTCCGAGCGTGCTCGAGTTTCCTCATTATAAAGATGCATATTACACATCTGTTCCATTAAATCCCGGTTTGTAAAACGTTGACCCCCGACACCTTGACCTGCATCTTGACCACCTTCGGCCATCTATTCATCCTCCTCCTGTGCCCCCTGTGCATCTCGGGGACGACGACGACGAACCCTATACGGAATAACCTGACCGTGCTCAATAGATATTACTCTTGCCCTTCGAAAAACATTTTCTCCTAACACAACCGTCTCAGTAACAATTCGCTCCATATCCGATCTATCAATCTCAAAAACCGACGCAATCCTCGTGATAAAATGACCACCTCGAATCGGGCTTCCCGCAGAACGAAGTCCACTACCTTGATGTTTTAGAAAATAAGCCACTCCATAAGCAACTGAAGTAGGTGTTTTGGTTCGGAATTGGTTCACATACCAAAGGTCCGGTAAAGAGACCTTCTCGTTCCCACTTCTTCTATGTGTAATAGTATGCGAAACCATTCGTTGAATTGCACGAAGAGCGAGATCCATGATATTAACACAAGGACAGTTACTCGGGCTCCATTCAGAATCAGAAGCAATCTCCCCCCAAACTCTAGCTGCATCAAATTCACGAGGATCAATCATATCAATTACCCTTTCAGCACCCCAAAGATAATCTCGAAAACTAACTTGTGTGCGTTCTTCATCGGTATAAATTCTCAAACAAGTAGCCAACTGAAATAATGACATAGAGTGGTTAACCCCACCCAATCGAAAAGTCATAAACGTTGGATCATCAACGTTTTCATGGTGAAGGTTCATCACATAGGTAGCGTAAAATTCAATAACCAACTCCCGGTAAACTACTTCATGAACACCAAAGAAAGCAACCCAATCATTATACACAGAACTACGCTATTCCAACTGCAAATACTCCATAACCGTAGCATGTAAACCACCTCGGTGCAAAACATTCCAATCAACCACCCGATGCGGTTCAAATTCTTTCCGAATCAATTCTTGAACATCCACCTTTCTTTGCTTAATAACCTCCGATCGACCATTAAACCATAAATTCACATGTAATTCTGTTTGAGGAATTGGAGGTTGCGGTTGAACCTCCTGAGCTGCACCGGCTGCAGTACCAGAACTTGAAGTATCCCTAGCACTACCACGTCCTCCTGTCTAAAAAACAAACAAAATGATAACAAACAGAGATATCCCAAAGGACATGTTAGCGTTAGCAATAACCTGCATTCTTTCAAAAATATACCTAAGGCACACAATGTCAATGGTCACTTAAAAACATGCCAAAAGCATAGATCATATAAAATTCAAACAACTATCATGCATTTAGAACAAATTTCTCAACTTTCTTAAGTACAAAACCATGTAAGCAATTTCAAAACTTGGACGTCAAATCAAGTCAACATACATCAATGCAATAACTTCATCCTCTCAACAAGATATGTAACTATAACCAAATAAATCAACAATCAAAACATATAGTCATAGCATACATATCATCAACACACGATAAACACAATCCCAAAAGTCAAACTGAGTCAAACCTAGTCAACCAAGTCAAAATCCCCAATTACACATGAACCCTAGAATTCAAAATCAAAATCTAGACAATTTAAACATGAATTCATGGTAATCATACTCAACTAATAATCATACAACATTCAAAACATATCAATTTAATTCACAAATCCAAAACCCCCAATTAATCATACCTAAGAACCCTAGAAATCAAAGAATGAAATTATAGAACAATAGGCATGAAAATCGAAGTAATAACATGTTAAGCATACATAATCTCCAATAAAATTCGAACAATAACACATAAACACACCCCCACACTTGTTTTTCACAAAAACCCTAGTTAAGATTGAAATTAAGCATGAGAAAAAGATGAAAACAAGCAAGAAGATGTTAAATCATACCCTAGCCATGTTGTTATTGTGAATTAGATGAAGATTCGTGAGTAAATTGAAGATTTAATGGATGGGTTATGGTGTATTTAGAGCAGAAAAGTCGACAAAATAAGAGTGGTGGTGATGAAAAAGCTGGGAAAAAACGTATTTAACCCAACTGCTGGAACGCGTCGCGTTTCGCGACAGGTTGTCGCGTTATGCGACAACTCTTTTTCCAACGCGATAAAATAGGTTCAAACGCGACAACATATGGGGGTCCGGACTGATCAATCTGTCGCGTTTTGGTGGTGTTTCTCGCGTTTCGTGACTTTTTTTTTCTTCAGATTTTATAATGTTTTTGGATTTTTCATGGTTTACCAATTAAAGCAAAAATACACACAAATTACCTAACAAAGAAAAACAAAAATACAAAACTCTACACGAATTGATTTTTTAACGAGTCGTTTTCTCGACTCATGGCCACGTTCATGTGTCTTTCGGGTAGAGGGTGAGGTCCTCCCTCTCGGTGTTATCGAATGCCTCGTAATACAATTTTAACCTATGACCATTCACCTTAAAGCTTCTACCCTCGTTATCTAACAATTCCACGTGCCCGGCCGGAAAAGCTTTCTTTACCACGAATGGACCGGACCATCGTGACCTAAGCTTTCCGGCGGAGAATTTGAACTTAGATTGAAATAACAAAACTTTATCGCCCGGTTCAAATTCTTTTCTCATCTTCAAACACGCATCATGCCATAACTTCGTTTTCTCCTTATAAATGCGCGAATTCTCATAAGCATGGTTTCGCAATTCCTCAAGTTCATGAATTTGCAAAAACCGATGTTCTCCCACTTCCTTAAGGTCCGTATTACACTGTTTAAGTGCCCAATATGCCTTATGCTCTACTTCAACCGGCAAATGACACGCTTTTCCATAAATGAGACGGAATGGTGTAGTACCAATGGGCGTTTTATACGCAGTTCAAAATGCCCATAGCGCGTCATTCAACTTCCGGCTCCAAATCTTAGGATTGTTTTTCACCGTTCTTTTAAGAATGCGTTTTAGTGCGCGGTTAGTATTCTCAACTTGGCCACTCGTTTGAGGGTGGTAAGCCGTGGAGAAACGATGGGTTACTCCATACTTCTTGAGCACCTTCTCAAGTAGTTGATTTGGAAAGTGCGTACCGCGATCACTAATCAAGGCCTTTGGAAGCCCGAAACGCGAAAAGAGATTTTTAAGGAAGTCAACAACGACTCTTGCGTCATTAGTAGGCAAAGCTTTGGCCTCCGCCCACTTTGACACGTAGTTAACCGCCACAAGGATGTATTTGCATTTGTTGGATGCGGGAAAGGGTCCCATGAAGTCTATCCCCCAAATGTTAAATATCTCACAAACTTGAATACTCGTTTGAGGCATCTCATCTCTTTTGGAGATGTTTCCCGCCCTTTGGAAAGCGTCACAAGTTTTGATAAAGGCACTAGCATCTTTGAAAATGGTAGGCCAATAGAATCCCGAATCGAAGATTTTCTTAGCCGTATAATTAACTCCAAGATGCCCACCTGTGGGTCCTTGGTGACAATGCTCTAGAATTTGTTGAGCTTCCTTCCCATAAACACAAAGACGAATCACTTGATCCGCCCTAATTCGAAAAAGATGTGGGGCATCCCAAAAGTAAAACTTAATATCCGCAAAGAATTTCTTCTTTTGTTGGTAAGTTAAACCTTTGGAAAGAATGCCCGCGGCTAAATAATTAGCAATATCGGCGAACCAAGGAGTTTCGGATTCAATTTCAATACCCATAAGGGACTCATCGGGGAATGTATCATGAATGTCCGATTCATTGAGTTCCTCTAGGTTTGGATTTTCAAGACGAGATAAATGATCCGCGGCTAAATTTTCGGCACCCTTTTTATCCTTGATCTCAATGTCAAATTCTTGGAGAAGAAGAATCCAACGAATGAGTCTAGGCTTAGCATCCTGTTTAGAGAACAAGTACTTAAGGGCCGAATGATCGGTGTAAACGACCGTTTTAGACAACACCAAATATGACCTAAATTTATCAAACGCAAAGACGACCGCAAGGAGCTCCATTTACGTGGTGGTATAATTTAATTGAGCCCTCGTAAGTGTCTTACTCGCGTAATAAATAGGTTTAAAGTGATTAACGTGGCGTTGACCTAAAACCGCACCTAGCTCGAAATCACTAGCATCACACATAAGCTCAAAAGGTTGAGACCAATCGGGGGATACCATGATAGGAGTGTGTGTGAGCTTCTCTTTTAAGAAGTTGAAAGCGTTCTCGCATTCGATATTAAAGTCGAAAGGAACGTCCTTCTCAAGGAGTTTAGTCAATGGTCGGGCAATCTTAGAAAAGTCCTTAATGAACTTTCTATAGAATCCCGCATGACCAAGAAAACTACGAATGGCTTTAACGTTTGTAGGTTTGGGAAGGCCTGAAATAACATCAATTTTGGCCTTGTCAACCTCAATACCTGCACGAGAGATTTTGTGCCCTAAGACAATGCCTTCCTTCACCATGAAGTGGCATTTTTCCCAGTTAAGAACAAGGTTTGATTCCTCGCACCTTTTGAGCACTTTTACAAGATTAGCAAGACACGAATCGAAAGAATCTCCAAAGACAGAAAAATCGTCCATGAAAACTTCCATGAAGTCTTCAATTATGTCATGAAAGATGGTGACCATACAGCTTTGAAAGGTGCTCGGGGCATTGCATAGCACGAATGGCATTCGCCGATAAGCAAAGGTACCGAAAGGACAAGTAAATTTGGTTTTATCTTGGTCCTTCGGATCAATGGGGATTTGGAAGTAGCCTGAGAATCCATCTAGGAAACAATAGAACTCCCTTCCCGCTAAACATTCAAGCATTTGATCAATAAATGGAAGCGGGAAGTGGTCCTTCCTAGTGGCGTCGTTCAAACGACGATAATCTATACAAACTCTCCATCCCCTGACGGTACGAGTAGGGACAAGTTTGTCCTTCTCGTTGAGAACAACAGTCGTGCCTCCCTTTTTGGGCACAACTTGAACAGGGCTTACCCACGGGCTGTCCGATATGGGATAAATTAACCCGGCATCGAGCAATTTAACCACCTTTTTTTTAACGACCTCTTTCATATTCGGGTTTATATGACGTTGCCTTTGTACCACGGGTTTAAAATCATCTTCCATTAGGATTATATGAGTACAAAAGGCTGGATTGATGCCCAGTATGTCCGAAGTTTTCCAAGCTATTTCCCTTTTGTGGGATTTAAGAACGGAAACCAACCGACCCTTTTGGTCGCCGGTAAGTGTCGAAGAAATAATAACCGGCAATTGGGACGTACCTTGAAGATAAGCATATTCCATGTGAGGTGGAAGCTCCTTAAGCTCCAAGGTGGGCGGTTCTTCGAGAGATGTTTTGATACGAAATTCATTTTTCAACCGGATAGTTTCAAATGATTCCAATTCTTTAAGCTCATCCTCTTTAAGTAATTCCTCCAACTCAACTTCCGGGTCGAAGTCACCGTTGACTTCACCCATCATGATTACATCCGACGTGTCTACACTTAACAATTCCTGCAAATCATGCTCAACACAATCGTCAATAACATCAATAGCAAAACATTCATCATCGGTTGAAATAGGGTGTCTCATGGCTTTATTAATGTGACAAATCACCCTCTCATTCCCAACACCTAAGCTAAGTTGTTCTTTTTGAACGTGGATGATAGCATCCGCGGTGTTAAGGAATGGTCGACCTAGAATAATGGGCACCTTAGTGTCCTCTCTCATCTCTAAAATCACGAAATCAACTGGAAATACAAGTGACTCAACCTTTACCAATATGTCCTCGGCTATTCCAATGGAGGTATCAAAAGAGTGGTTCGCTAAGCGAATCCCCATCCTTGTAGGTTTCAAGTCTCCTAAGCCAAGTTTAAGATATAACGAATATGGCATAAGGTTAACACTGGCACCTAAATCAGCCAGCGCATCGTACACTTCCGAATTACCCATAGCGCAAGAAATAAGAAAACTACCCGGCTCGCCCAATTTTGGGGGCATCTTGCTCTTTTTCAAGATGGTCGAACATTCCTTATGGAGGAATGCGGTGGATACCTCATGGTACTTACCTTTCTTGGAGATAAGATCTTTGAGAAACTTCCCATAGTTAGGCATCCCTTGGAGCACTTCCGCGAGTGGCATGTTCACGCTAATCTGTTTAATCATGTTTGCAAATTTCTGATATTGACTCGCGAGCTTATCCTTTTTCAACACTTTCGGGTAAGGAATTGGCGCTTTGTATTCCTTCAACGACGGTGATTTAGTTATGATCTCCGGCGGATCATCTTCCTTTTTCTCTTCGTCAAGCGACTTTTCTAACTCAGGCTCTTCCTCCTTTTGCTCCTCATTAATAAGTACCTGCAAAACATTAGAAGAAATAATAGGAGAAGATTTCGGAGTCTCCTTGTTAATAACCAAACCACTTCGAGTGGTTATAGCATTCACGTGCTCATTCCTAGCCGACATCTTGTTGTTGGGATTAGATTGTGTATTAGCTGGGAGAGCACCCAGTGGTCTCTCCGATAAAGATTGAGCAATACGCCCCACATCCCTTTCCAAGTTCTGAATCGAAGCCTGCTGATTTCTAACTCGCTGTTTTGTAGATTCCCCATCTTGCCTCAAATCAGTGATACTTTCGTCCGTTTTCATAATAAAACCCCGTAGCAATTCCTCCAAAGGAGGCATCATATTCTCTGGCTGCTGAACTGGTGGCATAGGCTGCTGGAAATTCCTAGGTGGCTCTTGCTGATTTCTGCTATTAAACAAAGGCGACCTGTACGGATATACCTTCTGATTGCCTGATAAACCAGATTACCACTCTGATAATTGTTACCGCCCATGTTATTCGCCTGATTGAAAAACTGTCTCCCACTCGTAAATTCACTAAGGGCAAAATCACCCTTCTTAACATAACCCAGATAATTAGCTTGTTCCTCCATTGATGCTTGATCACAATCTTTGGTAAGATGCGGTCCTTCGCATAATTCACAACCCACTTTCATAGCGTGCATCTCTTTAGTCATGGACTCCATCTGTCTCTTAAAAGTCGCAAGTTGAGCCTTAACTGCAGGAAGCTCGTCACTAGTTTCGGTACTAGCAACATAAGAAGATCGAGAAAGATCTAATTCTTGATTCCAATCATACGAATGCGTGGCAGTATCTGAGATGATTTCATAAGCGTCATCCGGAGTCTTTTTCATCAAAGAACCACCTGCAGCAATATCAAGTTCTTTCCTCGTCGGCACATTAACCCCCTTGTAGAAAATTTGGACCTTATTGAAGTTGTTCAACCCGTGTTGAGGACAATTACGTAACATATTTCTGAACCGTGTCCAAGCATCATAAAGTGTCTCATGTGGCTTCTGAACAAAGTGATTAATTTCGCTCTACAGTTGAGCGGCCTTTGCAGCTGGAAAGAAACGTTGCAAAAATTTATCTTCCATTGTAGCCCAACTATCAATTTCACCTTCAGGCAATGAGTCTAACCAATCCTTGGCGTCATCTTTCAAAGACCAAGGAAAAACCCTCAAATAGATAACTGTCTCCGCGATATTTGCACTCTTGAACAAGTTACAAATGCTTTTAAAGGAACGAAGATGCTCGAATGCATCCTCCTTCGGTGTACCTCTGAATTGGCATTGGTGAGTTATCATATTAAGAATCTGTCCTTTGACCTCAAAATCTGTAGTGACTGGTGGTTGCCTGATGGCGTGTCCGTTACCAGCCCTTGTGGCTTTCATTAATGCTTCCATAGTCTGTCCTGCTGCTCCTTCAGCCATGTTAACTTCTTCCTTAATATACTCAAAATCCGGAATATAAAAAGGTAACTCAGCGAAATCCTCGGCGATTTCCTGTTCTTCTTTAGCTTTGCTGCGTGTGTAGTAAACTCTAGACGGTTCCAGAGTTATTTGTACCTAACCTGCGATCATACCACAACAAAACCGCGCGTAAAATCAAACAAAAATAACAGAAAAGGAACTTTTGCAAGAATTGCTTCTCACAAAAGGATCTAATAATCAAAAGCTTAACCAAATTTCTAATAATTACACAGCTCCCCGGCAGCGGCGCCAAAAAGTTGATGTGTAATTTCGTACTCTAAATTATTAGCTAAATACCTATCGATTATCACACAATACAAGCAACTATAACCAGTTCGTGTAGTAATTAAACAAGTATTTGACCAATTCGTTCCATAGAGAGCAGGTAATTGAAAACATGAACTATTAATTATTCTAAGATTTAAAAAGGGGAGTTTTGTTGTAAAACTGATTAAACGCGAAAGTAAATTAAACTTAACTCAATAAGAAGCAAACGTATCCACTTAGATTCAATTTCCTAGGCTAGGATTGCTCGTTTAAACCCGTTAATTAAACAATTACAATGATGTGACACTGTATTTATCTGTCGATTCCTACAGTTTAAGACTAGCAACCTAAGTATAATTGTCGTTAACCTAGAGTTACTAACCAATTCACAATGATATTACTCAAGATTATAATCTAACTTAGGTTGGTTTGGTGTCCCTTACAACCTCACAATTATTGCAACTAATTTCAAGCTCAACCACTATACGATTAATTTTATTATCGGTGTCCCTCATAAAATCTCACGTATTCCTAAATTATTCACGTTCAATAATCAAGTAAAAGCTATTAATCAATTTAACTATCGTTAGTTAATCAATAACTTCCGTGATCTAACAATCAATAAGCTTTAATAACGGTAGATCTTAGCTAGACATAAAATTATGTAATTTTAATTAATTGTTGTTAACCAAAAGATCGCAATCCATCACCTAGGTTCATGCATCTAAGTGAACACTAAATATTTAGCTACTCATGGTAAAGCAAATAACAAATAAATAAGAAGAACAATTAAACATAATCATTGAATTGAATGAAGAACAAATTAATAAAAGTAATAAAAGTTAATATAAAGATTAAACTAACCAAGAATGATATTGTAGCTTAAACCCTTGTAAAATAATGAAGAAAGAAAAATAAATCCGTAACTAAAGTTGCTGTAGGCTAAAGTTCGGAATAAAAACTGCATACCCTAAATTGGGGTAAAATTCGTCTATTTATAGAAGCAGGGAAAACAACTGGAACCGACTCTGGTCGCGATCCGCGACATCCCATCGCGATCCGTGATAACAACATCGCGAAACGCGATGACCAGGACACGACAAAGCTGCTTGAAACGCGACAGATTGGTCAGAATGCCCTTTTTTCCATGTCGTGTTCTGATGCACTTCATCACGTATCATGATGACCAAAACGCGATAAACTGTATCCTGAAGCGATGGAAATTGATTTTTTTACCCGAGGCACATTTATCTTCAACTATAACTTCGTTTTGGCATCTTCAATAAAATCAACAATAATGAGCCAACGAACCATATCTTGACACTTTCTTCATTTTAAACTCAAATAACTCGATATCTTAATCAAAGTCTTCAAAATACCAACAAATGGAACAAGATAACGCCCAAAATATATGTATGAAAATGGCGTTATCAACAAACCGAAGAAAAGAACATCAATGATGTTCCCGTCGCAAAAGAATTTCCCGATGTATTTCCGAAAGAATTACCGGGACTACCTCCACACCGATCCGTTGAATTTCAAATAGATCTTGTACCAGGAGCTGTACCAATAGCTTGTGCTCCATACAGACTCGCACCCAGCGAAATGAAGGAACTCCAGAGCCAACTACAAGAACTTTTAGAGCGTGGTTTTATACGACCAAGTACATCACCATGGGGAGCTCCTGTTTTGTTTGTCAAAAAGAAGGATGGTACATTCAGGTTGTGTATCAACTACCGAGAGTTAAACAAACTTACCATCAAGAACCGTTATCCCCTACCGAGAATCGATGACTTATTTGATCAACTACAAGGCTCGTCAGTTTATTCGAAGATTGATTTACGTTCTGGGTATCATCAAATGCGGGTGAAGGAGGATGATATTCTGAAGACTACTTTTAGAACGTGTTACGGTCATTACGAGTTTATGGTTATGTTGTTTGGTTTAACTAACGCACCAGCTGTGTTCATGGACCTCATGAACCGAGTGTGTGGGCCATATCTTAACAAGTTTGTCATTGTCTTCATTGATGACATACTTATCTACTCAAAGAATGATCAAGAGCACGAAGAACATTTGAGAAAAGTGCTAGAGTTGTTGAGGAAAGAAAAACTGTACGCAAAGTTTTCAACGTGTACATTTTGGTTGGAAGAATTTCAATTCATCGGTCACATAGTGAACAAAGAAGGTATTCAGGTGGATCCGGCAAAGATTGGAACCGTTCAAAAGTGGGAAACCCCGAAAACTCCAAAGCATATACGCCAATTTTCAGGACTGGCTGGTTACTACAGAAGATTCATCCAAGATTTTTCCAAAATAGTAAAACCCTTGACTGCATTAACGCATAAAGGGAAGAAGTTTGAATGGAAGGATGAGTAGGAGAAAGCGTTTCAATTGTTGAAGGAAAAGTTAACTACCGCACCTATATTGTCATTTCCTGAAGGGAATGATGATTTTGTGATATATTGTGATGCCTCAAAGCAAGGTCTTGGTTGTGTATTAATGCAACGAATGAAAGTAATTGCTTATGCATCTAGACAATTGAAGATTCACGAGCAGAATTATACGACGCATGATTTGGAATTAGGCGCGATTGTTTTTGCATTAAAGACTTGGAGGCACTACTTATATGGGGTCAAAAGTATTATATATACCAATCACAAAAGTCTCCAACACATATTTAATCAGAAACAACTAAAAATGAGGCAGCTTAGGTAGATTGAGTTATTGAATGATTACGATTTCGAGATTCGTTACCATCTGGGGAAGGCGAATGTGGTAGCAGACGCTTTGAGTAGAAAGGACAGAGAATCTATGCGGGTAAAAGCTATGAATATAATTATTCATACTAACCTTACTACTCAAATAAAGGAGGCGCAGCAGGGTGTCGTAAAAGAAGGGAATTTGAAGAATGAAATACCCAAAGGATCGGAGAAACACCTTAATATTCGAGAAGACAAAACCCGGTATAGAGCCGAAAGAATTTGGGAACCAAAGTTTGGATAATACATCCCGGAGCGGGAAAGATGTACAAGGACCTCAAGAAACATTTTTGGTGGCCGGGTATGAAAGCCGATATTGCGAGATATGTAGGAGAATGTTTGACGTGTTCTAAGGTCAAAGCTGAACATCAGAAACCATCAGGTCTACTTCAACAACCTGAAATCCCAGAATGGAAATGGGAAAATATTACCATGGATTTCATTACTAAATTGCCAAGAACTGCAAGTGGTAATGATACTATTTAGGTAATAGTCGACCGTCTTACCAAATTAGCACACTTTCTGCCAATGAGAGAAGATGATAAAATGGAGAAGTTGGCGCGATTATATTTAAAGGAAGTTGTCTCCAGACATGGAATACCAATCTCTATTATCTCTGATAGGGATGATAGATTTGTTTCAAGGTTTTGGCAGACACTGCAGCAAGCATTGGGGACTCGTCTAGACATGAGTACTGCTTCTCATCCACAAACTGATGGGCAAAGTGAAAGGACGATACAAACCCTTGAAGACATGCTACGAGCATATGTTATCAATTTTGGAAACAGTTGGGATCGACACCTACCGTTAGCAGAATTTTCCTACAACAACAGTTACCATTCGAGTATTGAGATGGTGCCGTTTGAAGCATTTTATGGTAGAAAGTACAGGTCTCCAATTTGTTGGAGTGAAGTGGGGGATAGACAGATTACGGGTCCAGAGATAATACAAGAAACTATCGAGAAAATCATCCAAATTCAACAACGATTGAAAACCGCCCAGAGTCGACAAAAGAGCTACGCGGACAGTAAAAGAATAGATATAGAATTTGAGATTGGAGAGATGGTCATG
Source organism: Rutidosis leptorrhynchoides (assembly GCF_046630445.1). Lineage (NCBI taxonomy): Eukaryota > Viridiplantae > Streptophyta > Magnoliopsida > Asterales > Asteraceae > Rutidosis > Rutidosis leptorrhynchoides. Next base: position 342,317,277 of record NC_092336.1, read on the forward strand.
CTTAAGGTTTCACCTTGGAAAGGCGTTGTTCGATTTGGTAAACGGGGAAAAGTAAATCCAAGGTACATTGGACCATTCAAGATTATAGATCGTGTCGGACCAGTAGCTTACCAACTTGAGTTACCTCAACAACTCACGACTGTACATAACACTTTCCACGTCTCGAATTTGAAGAAATGTTTTGCTAAAGAAGATCTCAATATTCCGCTAGACGAAATCCAAATCAACGAAAAACTTCAGTTTATTGAAGAACCCGTCGAAATAATGGTTCGTGAGGTTAAAAGACTTAAGCAAAACAAGATACCAATTGTTAAGGTTCGATGGAATGCTCGTAGAGGACCCGAGTTCACCTGGGAGCGTGAAGATCAGATGAAGAAGAAATACCCACACCTATTTCCAGAAGATTCGTCAACACCTTCTACAGCTTAAAATTTCGGGACGAAATTTATTTAACGGATAGGTACTGTAGTGACCCGAACTTTTCAATGATTATATATTAAATGAAAACTATATTTGCATGATTAAATGTTTCCAATATGTTAAGTAATCAAACTTGTTAAGACTTGATTATTTGAAATGAATGACATGTAGACAATTGACCACCCAAGTTGACCGGCGATTCACGAACGTTAAAACTTATAAAAACTATATGATATATATATATATATATATATATATATATATATATATATATATATATATATATATATATATATATATCATATATATATAGTTAACAATGATATTATGATAAGTAAGTATATCACTAGGTATATTAACAATGAGTTATATACATAAAAAATGAGATTACTAAGTTAAGAAACTCGAAACGATATATATAACGATTATCGTTATAACCACGTCTTACTAAATACATATGTATCATATTAAGATATTGTTACACTATATTTAACATGATAAAATGATAATTATATATATCATTAAGTATATTAACAATGAACTACATATGTAAAACAAGACTACTAACTTAAGAATTTCGAAACAATATATATACGTAACGATTATCGTTGTAATTGTATTTTAACATATATATGATGTTAAGATATATTCATACACCATGTTATCATGTTAACATAATAATTTAACATCTCATTTAAGTATAATAACAATGGATTAATTACATTTACCAAGATCGTTAACTTAAAGGTTTCAAAACAACACTTACATGTAACGACTAACGATGACTTAACGACTCAGTTAAAATGTATATACATTTAGTGTATTTAGATGTATTAGTACACTTTTGAAAGACTTCAAGACACATATCAAAGTACTTCTACTTAACAAAAATGCTTACAATTACATCCTCATTCATTTTCATCAACAATTCTACTCGTATGCACCCATATTCATACTCGTACAATACACAGCTTCTAGATGTATATACTATTGGTATATACACTTCAATGATTAGCTCCTTAACAGCCCATGTGAGTCATTAAACATGTGGTAACCATCATTTGGCAACTAGCATGAAATATCTCACAAAATTACAAAAAATATTATAAATCATTCATGAATTATTTACATGAAAACAAACTTACATATCCTTTATATCTAATCCATATACCAACGACCAAAAACACCTACAAACACTTTCATTCTTCAATTTTCTTCATCTAATTGATCTCTCTCAAGTTCTATCCTCAAGTTCTAAGTGTTCTTCATATATTCTATAAGTTCTAGTTTCATAAAACCAAGAACACTTTCAAGTTTGCAAGATTACTTCCAAGCTTTCTAATCCATTCCAAGTAATCATCCAAGATCAAGAAACCTTTGTTACTTATAGTAGGTTATCTCTCAAATTCAAGGTAATACTCATATTCAAACTTTTATTCAATTTCTATAACTATAAAAATCTTAATTCGAGCAGAAATCCTACTTGAACTTGTTTTCGTGTCATGATTCTACTTCAAGAACTTTCAAGCCATCCAAGAATCTTTTGAAGCTAGATCAATTCTTGTCACTTCTAGTAGGTTTACCTACTAAACTTAAGGTAGTAATTATATTCATAACATCATTCGATTCAAATATATAAAACTATCTTATTCGAAGATTTGAACATGTAATCACTAGAACATAGTTTAGTTAATTCTAAACTTGTTCGCAAATAAAGTTAATCCTTCTAACTTGACTTTTAAAATCAACTAAACACATGTTCTATATCTATATGACATGCTAACTTAATGATTTAAAATCTGGAAACACGAAGAACACCGTAAAAACCGGACATACGCCGTTGTAGTAACACCGCGGGCTGTTTTGGGTTTGATAATTAAAGACTATGATAAACTTTGATTTAAAAGTTTTTCTTCTGGGAAAATGATTTTTCTTATGAACATGAAAATATATCCAAAAATCATGGTTAAACTCAAAGTGGAAGTATGTTTTTCAAAATGGTCATCAAGATGTCATTTTTTTGACCGAAATGACTACCTCTTTAAAAAATGACTTGTAACCTATATTTCTGACTATAAACTTATACTTTTTCTATTTAGTTTCATAAATTTTAATTCATTATGAAACCATAGCAACTTGAATCACTCAAAACGGATTTGAAACAAAGAAATGACGGGTAAAACAAAATTGGATAAACTTGCTAGTTTTAGCTACGAAAATTTTGTTACAAATCTAGACTAAACATATCCTAACTAATTTATATTGTATTATACATATTATGAAATCTTGGGATACCATAGACACGTATACAATGTTTTGACATATTATATCGACCCATATATATATATATATATATATATATATATATATATATATATATATATATATATATATATATATATATATATATATATATATATATATATATATATATATCGGAACAACCATAGACACTCTATATGCAGTAATATTTGAGTTAGCTATACAGGGTTGAGGTTGATTCCAAAATAACATATATATTTTGAGTTGTGATCGAGTCTGAGACTTGTAGACACTGGGTCGTGGATTGATTCGAGATAATATATATTGCTTTATTCTGTACATCTAACTGTGGACAACTAGTTGTAGGTTACTAACAAGGACTGCTGACTTAACAAACTCAAATCATTAAAACGTAATAAAAATGTTGTAAATATATTTTAAACATACTTTGATATATATGTACATATTTGTTATAGGTTCGTGAATCGACTAGTGGCCAAGTCTTACTTCCGGCAAAATAAAAATATGTGAAAGTGAGTTATAGTCCCAATTTTACAATCTAATATTTTTTTTGGGATGAAAATACATGCAACTTTATAAATGTTTTACAAAATAGACACAAGTATACAAAACTACATTCTATGGTTAGATTATTAAATCGAATATCGCCCTTCAAGTCTGGTAACCTAAGAATTAGGGAAATGGCCCCTAATTGACGCGAATCCTAAAGGTAGATCTATCGGGCCCAACGAGCCCCATCCAGGGTATGGATGCTTTAATACTTCGAGGTATTATTTAGTATATTAGTTGCGCGCTGTATACTGGGGGATATTCTATATGCATCTTGTTAAGGTCGGTTACCAGGTGTTTAACATATGAATGATTTTTATCTCTATGTAGTTTGCTAAATGCCTGATATGAGATGTATTATAAAAATGAAATTTTGTGGTCTATTATTATGATTTGATAATATATAGGTTAAACCTATAACGCACCAACATTTTTGTTGACGTTTTAAGCATGTTTATTCTCAGGTGATTATTAAGAGCTTCCGCTGTTGCATACTAAAATAAGGATAAGATTTGGAGTCCATGCTTGTATGATATTGTGTAAAAACTGCATTCAAGAAACTTATTTTTGATGTAATATATTCTTATTTTAAACCATTATGTAATGGTCGTGTGCAAACGGTATATTTTAGATTATCATTATTTGATAATCTACGTAATGCTTTTTAAACCTTTATCGATAAAATAAAGGTTATGGTTGTTTTAAAAATTAATGCAGTCTTTGAAAAACGTCTCATATAGAGGTCAAAACCTCGCGACGAAATCAATTAATATGGAACGTTTATAATCAATATGAACGGGACATTTCATAGTGAGTTTCATTACTCCCTTTTTATATATATTTTTGGGACTGAGAATACATGCGCCGATTTTATTAATGTTTTACGAAATAGACACAAGTGATCAAAAACTATATTCTATGGCTGGATTATGAATATTGAATATCACCCCTTTTTAGCTTGGTAACCTAATGATTAGGAAACGGGTATGGCCCCTAATCGACGCGAATCCTAAAGATAGATCTATGGACCTCGACAAGTCCCATCCGGGGTACGGATGCTTTAGTACTTCGAGATTATTATTATTATATAGACGAGAGGTTCTGTTTGGAGATATTCTATGCTTTAAAGTTAAGTCGGTTATCAAGCGTTCACCATATGAATGATTTTTAATTCGCGGGTTACGTGTGTTATTATGTACTCGGGTTACGTGTACAATTGAATATCTGAAATCTTGTGGTCTATTAAAATAATGAAAATGAATATTTTTGATAAACTAATGAACTCACCAACCTTTTGGTTGACACTTGAAAGCATGTTTATTCTCAGGTTTGAAAGAAATCTTCCGCTGTGCATTTGCTCATTTAGAGATATTACTTGGAGTCATTCATGACATATTTCAAAAGACGTTTCATTCGAGTCGTTGAGTTCAACATGATTACTATTAAGTCATTTATAGATTGAATATATTATGAAAGGGTATGCATTCCTGTCAACTTTCGATGTAATGAAAGGTTGTCTTTTAAAAAAAATGAATGCAATGTTTGTAAAATGTATCATATAGAGGTTAAGTACCTCGCGATGTAATCATATGTTATTATATTTATCCTTTTGGATTAGGACGGGTCACTTCATGTGGTATCAGAGCGGTGGTCTTAGCAAACCAGGTCTGCATTAGTGTGTCTAACTAATAAGTCGTTAGGATACATTAGTGAGTCTGGACTTCGACCTTAGCTGCAAGTCAAAAAGTTTTGCTTATCATTTCTTGTCAAAAATTACGTGCTTATCATTCTTAAGTCTAGATACATCTTACTGCATTGATTGCATGAATAGTGTATAGACAAAATTCATATCTTAGCGTATCTGTTACTGTAAACTTTACCTGACATATTCCGTAAATTCCTCCGTAATCTACGAAATCCTTTGCTCTATATATATAGATATTCTATGTGATTAGAATACCATCCAATAGCTGGAAAATCATTTCAAATCGAAAAATCTTTTATTCAATCGTACGAAATGGAATTCGTCGTTAGTTCAAGTCCCTCGGATTCAGAAATGGAATCCCACTCAAGCTCCGAAAGCAGTGTGATCGGAATGGATCAACCAATCAGTCATCATCTATTCTAGATGAATTGGAGATGGGTTCGTAGCCTCCTCAATCATTGGAGACAAGAAGAAGGTTATCCGTTCCATCCACCACATTGTCCTCTTGGCGAAGAACCTGAAGCACTTACCGGTGAACCTGTCTGAAACACTATTTTCTCTTTTATTTCCAGAGTATCTCATCACGATTATATACTACATCAAATTCTAGATTTTATTTATCCGCTCATCCGAACCGACAATCACCCCGGTGTAATAGAAGAAATCAACGAACTTCGCGCTCGGGTAGTGGCTTTGGAGAATATGGTGCAAAGGTTACAAGCACCAGCAACAGCACCGGCAGCAACAGTACCACCTGCAACAACACCAACAGTACCATCACCACAACCAACAGTAACATCCGCATCCCATACCTCGACATCACAATATGTACCTCGAGCATCAACATCGTACTTACCATAGATACCAAGGAGTACTAATAAGAATGAACGATGAAGTATAGATTCATAACTTCATTGGAGAACTATTAGGAGGTGATTATGTAATCTCTAAAGTCTTATAGATTATTTATTTTAGCTCAAACCAAAAATCAAATGAGATTAATATCATATTAACTCATAAATCCATGATTACATTTGAAGAAAATATACATGTATATGTGTTTTCATAAGGATTGTAATTAAAAAAAATTCTTTTGTACAAACTGTTAATGGTGAAAATATTTTAACGGGTAGGTAATACCCGAGGAATATTTAGATTTCACATTAATAAGTTACATTGTACATTCTTCGAATCTGATTCAACAATCATTTACTATCCTACTTACATCCATAGATATACGAATCCGTTCACCACAGATTAACCAATTTCATTCAATTTCATATTTGGATTTTGACTTATCATAATCCAACAAGTGGCATAATGAAGAAAACATTGGACAAAATAAAATTTGTTAGAAACAAACAAATTAATTATGAGAAATTCTGTTAAGAATCCACGCTAACAAAGTCCTAGCTAACTGTTTCTAGATAACTGTTAATTCCTTATTACATTTATTTATTACAATTTAATTATCGCAATTTATTTATCGCAATTTAAATTCTCACAATTTTATTTATTATCATTTAATTTCTGTTATTTATTTTACGCACTTTAAATATCGGGACACGTATACAAGGTTTTGACATATCATATCGACGCATCTATATATATTATTTGGAATAACCAAAGACACTCTATATGCAGTAATGTTTGAGTTAGCTCTACAGGGTTGAGGTTGATTCTACAATAATATATATACTTTGAGTTGTGATCGAGTCTGAGACATTTATACAATGGGTCACGAATACGTATTAATTAATTCGAATATTATATATTAAACTATATATGAATTATTGGATTACTAATTGTGGACTGCTAACTGTGGACTACCAACATTGGACAATTAAAATGAATTAAAATATTAATTATAACATATGAAACTAAACAATTCTTCAAGTTTGCCACTTGATTTCATCTTAAACCTCATTTATATCTTTGACGATTACAATCTGCGTTCAAACCTTTCATGATTCTTGAAAACACCTCAATCGAGAGGATGAACCAACCGCACTTCATCTACGGAAGAAAAGATTGATGCGTATAGTTATGCACCTGAAAACGCTCAGAACCCGAGTAAACATTTAACTCGTATCTGTGCTAGCTCCTTTGGCATTGCTATTACCGAAAATAACATTGCAATTATTTTTCAAATTAGTGAATTTTGTCACAGCTCCAGCAAATCAGCTTCAATTTTTTTCATTCAAATAAACCTTATTATAAAGATTGCCCCTTCAATATCGTTATCGGAGAACCGTTTATATTCCACCACATTAGCAGTAAACTTACCAGCAACTTCATTACTCAATGGATTAAGTCTCTCCAAAGAACCATTATATTTGTTCGTTAAAACCTATTCATATACTCATCCACATCTTTAACAAGAACTACCATACCAATTATCGGGAATCAGCAATCAGTATTTTGAAAACTCGCAGCATGCCTACATCAACAGTTATATGTATATATATAACATTTATCTCTTAGAATTATGACCTTCAATTCTGAATTTCTGAAAAGCACTCCATTTACAAATTAATTCTCTGAATTTTGGAAAGTGCTGATGAAGCAGCAAAAACTGTAAATTGACTTTAACAGTCAAAAGTTTGATGATAAAGAATAATATGTTGGCAAAGCTCAGAAAAAAAGAAGGTTTAGAATTGGAAAATGGATTGAGCAAATCATGAAGGAGGTTGTGGAAAAATCACAAGGACTGAATCTGCCTTCAAAGAATCATGATGATTCCGTTTCCGATGAAATCTTTGGCGAATACCTTACTCCTTAATAGCTCTAAACCATTGTGAATGAATTTCTTCATCACACTTTGAATCTAAAATCCTAAGATATTATCGTATCTTTCATTGTAAATATCCTCAATATTTTTGAAGATATCTTCATAAATATTCTCGTCCAATATTAATTATCTCTCCGCATTATCTGTATTACCTCATAAAAGAAACTGTTGTAGTTTCTAAATCTCTAAAAACTTAGAGTTAAAATATGAATGATATTGAAGTAGTGTTGGGAACTGATGCATGAGTTAGTATAATATAATGACACTTGATCAACGTGATTATATTACAGTAAGTTATGCTGAGTTTCTAATGGAACGTGATGATTCACAGATCATAACGTCATCATGTGCCATGTTACACGAATCTTGTATTCTACATAAACTCTAAACATATCAAGAAAATATCTTTCTAGATGATTTGGTCTTTTCTGAGGTATTCTGGTAATTTGACAAATCAAGATCGTGCCATTACGATTTCCTTCTTAGAACATTAACTATGTTCATTCAGAAATTCATATCTGCGAATTCTGGACCATTACATGCGATGCTTAATGAATAGAAGAGAAAACAGAACATGAAGCTCGACATGGAAATGAGAGTATAAATTGCAGCAAATAGGAGAGAGCATTAACTATGGATGACAATGATTATAGAAGGCATAAGCAGGGACTTTGAAATATATGAGAAAATATAAAGCCCAATAACAACACGGAGGTTACAAACCGTGGATATTAATACGAATAGCAATATAAAGATACGGTATAATTAAGAATAGTATCACCCCAAGGTAATAGTGGAAGTAAACAGATTCTCTGGTGGAAGATTGAAAAGAAGGATGACAGAAATGATAATTAGGAAAATATCAAGGATTAAAACTGGATTAAGCATTTTCACAATCTTTTGGATGTATGAACTAAGAAAGAAAGTATAGGAATGGTGAGAATAATGGAACGGAAGAGTTTAATTTATAAAGGAAAAATCAGACGTAACAATCGAGACAGATGACCGCATTTAATTAAAGAGATCCTAATTCCCTTAAATCCTGAGGAATCAGATCTTTTAGATTTCGAAGATTTTCTTTAATTCCTTGAATTTCGGAAATCAACCGTGACTACGCCACCGGTTAAGTCAAATCTGCATTTACTCATTTCGTTCTTTTGTGATAGCTTCAGCCGTACGCTTCGAATATCGAGTTATTTTATCCATGATACTCAATGTTGATAAAATCCTATTTACAACTTATATTCATCATGAAAACATTTTTATTGTTATCCATGACAACCTCACTCAAATTTCTAGCTCGTATGCGTCATGAGAACATACTTATTGTCAGCCATGACCATTCCAATCAAATTTCGGGACGAAATTTCTTTAACGGGTAGGTACTGTGATGATCCAGAAATTTCCGACCAAATTTAAACTTTATTCTTATATGGTTTCGATATGATAAGCAAAGTCTATTTAATCGAATTTCAAAATTTTTGAATAATTTCATGAAATCATTTGACCTTTAACGATTCACGAACAATTATTTGTAAATAAACATGTATATATATATATATATATATATATATATATATATATATATATATATATAAATGTAAGTATATATAATGATTTGAAATTATAAAATATAAAAATTAAATATTAGATTCAAATATGTAAAATAAGATGCAAAATAATTAAGTGTAATTTAAAATAAATCTATATATATATATATATATATATATATATATATATATATATATATATATATATATATATATATATATATATATATATATATATATATGATTTCTATAATTATTATTATATGTATATTATAATAAAATTTATAAAAATAAATATATTAAATGTAACTACAAGTTAAGAAAATAAATATTATGACAAAAATTATTATTACTACTTTCATAGTAATATCAATATTAGTAATATTAATAATTATTAAATACTAAAATTTTAATAAATTTAAGGTTATAATTATCAAAATAAATACTTAAAACATAAATATTATAAGAATAATTAAAAATTATTATTAGTAGTAATTTAAATATTATTAGTAATTATGATTAATACCATTACTTTATTTAGTACATTTATCATTATATCTTTATTAATAAATCAACAAAATTGTAGTATTAATGTATTTATATATTAAAATCAGATTATTAAATATCAAAATATCATAAAAATGTGACTGAATTCGTTTGCCATCACTATCTGTATATTTTTTTTCTTTTTTTTCCTCTTTTTTCTTCTTGATTGATTCCCTCTGTCTGAATATTGTTACAAGTCCAAATCAATTTGTAATACAAACAATTAAGTTACTGCATCAAATATTCGATTTCTATCTATATATACTTCTATCATTACAATGCAATTGGAAATTAAAACTGAAAAATAAAGAAAATTAAGGTAGTTCTCTGTTCTTGGGTTCAATTTTTAAAAGCTTCAAAAACGAATCAAATTTCAAAAAACCTTAAATGTAGAAGTGTTAGGAATCTACTAAACAATCTTCCTTTAAAGATTGAACTTCCAATTCTTCAAATCAAAGACGAATTTTGAGGTCAAAGTTTAAATTGTAAAAGTCAAAGGAATTGTTCATAAGAAAATTCATTTTTGTTTTGAGGTTTTTGGATCAATTGTCGATTTAAAAAGTTTCTATGAACGATTTAAAATGTATTTCATGTTGTAAACATAGCCTAAAACGTTTTCATTTTAACAATCAAATTTTTTTTCTTCTTGATATAGCTGCGTAGAGCAGCAAGGTCTCTTTTTCTTCATTTAATTTTTTTTATTGCTAATAAACACAAACACTCTATATGGATTGGTTATGTTTTGTTTAAAAGTCTTGAACGAGCCATAATTTGAAATTAGGATTGGTTATGGGTCGATTGAATTTATGGGGAAGAAGATGAAGTAGGGAAAACAGATAGGTAGGAGTTAAATAAATAAATGGGTTGTATAAACTCAGAAAATAGAACGGACTGGATGGCTTGAGTGTTGTGTTTGTAAGCGGGAGGTCTCGGGTTCGAGCCCGGTTAGGTGCATTTTCTTTTTAAAGGCTTTTTCTAAGGTAGTTCCTTTTTAGAAATTATTATTATTATTATTATTATTATTATTATTATTATTATTATTATTATTATTATTATTATTATTATTATTATTATTGTTATTGTTATTTTTGGTATTGTTATTATTATTATTGTTATTATTAGTGTTAAAATTATTAAAAATATTATTATATGTATAAGTATTATAAACATTATTATTATTATTATTATTATTATTATCATAATTAGTATTATTATTAATCATTATTAGATTTAAGTATTACTTTCAATATTATTATTTTTATTATACAAATTAAATAATTTATTATTATTATTCATATTATCCTTATCAAGATTTTTATATATTATCATTATTAACATATATCATTATTTTTATTATTATAAGTATTATCATTTTTATTAATATTACATAATATCAAAATATTTTAATAAATATATATAGAAGTAAACTCACTGTAGTAATAGTACATACTAATTAGTTATTTAAGGTGAATAATATAAATATATCTAACTTAGTATTTAATATAACAAATTATGGATTTTTAAAGCTATATAAGTATTAATCATTTTAAATATATATACAAAGTAAGTATATATGACATATAATTTAAGATATAAAATATAAATTTGTTCGATTACAATTATATGTGTTAATATATATATAAATGATATAGGTTCGTGAATCTGAGGCCAACCTTACACTTATTCAATGACATCATATGTATTTTTACTACAAAATACAGTATAGTGAGTTTCATTACTCCCTTTATATATATATTTTTGGGACTGAGAATACATGCGCCGATTTTATTAATGTTTTACGAAATAGACACAAGTGATCAAAAACTACATTCTATGGCTGTATTATGAATATTGAATATCACCCCTTTTTATCTTGGTAACCTAATGATTAGGAAACGGGTATGGCCCCTAATCGACGCGAATCCTAAAGATAGATCTATGGACCTCGACAAGTCCCATCCGGGGTACGGATGCTTTAGTACCTCGAGATTATTATTATTATACAGACGAGAGGTTCTGTTTGGGGATATTCTATGCATTAAAGTTAAGTTGGTTATCAAGCGTTCACCATATGAATGATTTTTAATTCACATGTTACGCGTGTTATTATGTACTCGGGTTATGTGTACAACTGAATATCTGAAATCTTGTGGTGTATTAAAATGATGAAAATGAATATTTTTGATAAACTAATAAACTCACCAACCTTTTGGTTGACACTTGAAAGCATGTTTATTCTCAGGTTTGAAAGAAATCTTCCGTTGTGCATTTGCTCATTTAGAGATATTACTTGGAGTCATTCATGACATATTTCAAAAGACGTTGCATTCGAGTCGTTGAGTTCAACATGATTACTATTAAGTCATTTATAGTTTGGATATATTATGAAAGGGTATGCATTCCTGTCAACTTTCGATGTAATGAAAGGTTGTCTTTTAAAAAAAACGAATGCAATGTTTGTAAAATGTATCATATAGAGGTCAAGTACCTCACGATGTAATCATATGTTATTGTATTTGTCCTTTTGGATTAGAACAGGGCGCTTCAGCGCCGCCTTTAATCGAGCCCGAATCATCTCAATTTTACTATTCGTCTCTAAAACCAAATCGGAACTCCCGATTTCCTTTTGTCCCACTTCACCCCAACAAATCGGAGTTCAACAAATTTGCCCATAAAGCATCTCATATGGTTGAATCCCAATACTAGTATGATAACTATTGTTATACGAGAATTCCACCAAAGGCAAGTGCTCATCCCAACTACCACTGAAATCAATGACACATGCCCATAGCATATCTTCTAATGTTTGATGAAATGACCCGTCCTAATCCATCTGGACAAATACATTACATTTGGTTACATCGCAAGGTACTTGACCTCTATATGATACATTTTACAAACATTGCATTCGTTTTTAAAAGACAAACTTTCATTACATCGACAGTTGATGGCATGCATACCATTTCATAATATATCCAACTATAATTGACTTAGTAATAATCTTGATGAACTCGATGACTCGAATGCAATGTCTTTTGAAATATGTCATGAATGACTCCAAGTAATATCTCTAATATGAGCAAATGCACAGCGGAAGATATCTTTAATACCTGAGAATAAACATGCTTTAAAGTGTCAACCAAAAGGTTGATGAGTTCATTAGTTTATCATAAATAATCATTTCAGATAGTATAATAGACCACAAGAAACTCATATTTCAAAAAACAATCTGTGCAGGTCTGCTCACTACTGGAAAATCATTCATACGATATATAAACACCTGGTAATCGACCTTAACAAGATGCATATAGAATATCTCCCGCAAAAGCATACAAACAGGCCACTCTTTTAAATATGATGGTTGTGTACACCTTACAAACAGATCATATCTTTTAAAGCTGGCGGTTGTATAACTATTTCGAAGTACTAAAGCAGTTCAAATTCTCTGATTGGGGCTTGTGAGTGCCCATAGATATATCTTTAGGATTCGCGTCAATTAGGAGCTCGGTTTCCTAATTCTTAGATTACCAGACTATAAAGGGGTGATATCCGGTGTACACGTAACTCAATCGTAGAATGTTTTTAAGTACTTGTGTCTATTTCGTCAAATATTTATAAAAACAGCGCATATATTCTCAGTCCCAAAAATATATATTGCAAAAGCATTTAAAAAGGGAGCAAATGAAACTCACGCATATAAATATTGTAAATCAGTTAATAAAGCATTTGCATGTATTCTCAGCCCAAAAATGTAAAGAGTAAAAGGGAATCAAATGAACTCACAATATTGTATTTTGTAGTAAAAATACATATGACGACAATGAATAATGCTGGGTTGGCCTCGCATTCACGAACCTATATCATTTGTATATATATTAAAATATATAATCGTATTCGAAGAAGTTTATATATTATATCTTAAATTATATATTATACTTATTTAGTTTGTGTATATATTCAGAATGTTCAATATTTATATAATTATATTGATATATATTTGATTAGTATTTTAATAAAAATACTTAACATGTTATATATGAATATTTATATAAACTTTGTTATTTTGATTAAAAACATACTTACAATCTTAATAATATCTTCAAAAGTTTTATTTTCATAAACGTAATTATTTTTAGTAATATTGATATAGATAATGCTGATAATAATAAAAATGTTAGTTCTACTGAAAATAAAATAATAATTTTTGGTAAAAATAACCATGGTAATAATAATAATAATAACTATATTAATAATGATAATATCAGCAATTTTAATATAATGAATAATTTAGTAATAGTTATGATGATAAAAATAATAATTTTGATGTTAATACTTAATGCCTATTAATAATAATAATTATAACAATCTTTTTTATTTACGAATGGTAATTTTAATAGTAATACTTTTGTTAATATTACTAATACATCTAAAATGATCCTACTACTAATATTAATGATAATATTAATGGTTATAATAATATTAGAATTCTTATTGATAATGATTATATTAATAATTATTTTTCTTAATAATAATACTTATATTGATAATAATATAATATTAGTAATAACAATAAAAATAATGATAATCATGATTGTAACTAAGGTTATGATAATAACAATAAAGGGTAACTAATACTTACATTAGTAATAATAATAGTAATAACTAATATTCATAATACTTTTAAATGATTTTAAATGATATTGATAAGGATAATAATAATAATAATAATAATAATAATAATAATAATAATAATAATAATAATAATAATAATAATAATAATAATAATAATAATAATAATAATAATAACAATATTTTTGATAATATATTAATAATAACAATAATTTTAATCATAATAAAAATACTTCTTTTAAAAATACTAATGATGATAATGCTTCTAATACCTATAAATCTAAACATGATAGTAATAACAATTATAATACTATCAATAACAACAATAATAACAATAATAATAATAATAATAATAATAATAATAATGATAATATTAATAATAATCATAATTAACAATAATAACATTAAAATTATAAAGAATTTAAAACTACTTTCAATAAGCCCATTTGAAAAGAAAAAAAAACTGTCCAAAGCTGGGATTGAACCCGCAACCTCTTTTAACCCGACAACACACTCAAACCATCTATCTGTCTTCTGCTTTTCTGATTTAGTCTACCTTTTAATTTTTATAACCCGTATTAACATTCCTTTTATTTTCTCCTTCTTCCCCATTGTAATACCGTCGACCAAAGGTTAGTTACCAAATTTATAATACACATTAAATCAGTTTTAAGATTTATAACTAGAGCATAAATGATTATCCTTTGATGATTATGTTATTTGTATACAGGAAAAAAATAACCAAAGCTGTAACAGCTTTTCTAATAACAGGAGGAACACATAATGTGATTTTGAAATTGAAACAGTTTTAGACCACGCTTTCAACATGAAATAAGTTTCAAATCTTTTATTTCAAATCTTTTCTATAATCTATCTGAATCCTTAATTTAACTCAATTCATCAAACTGATTTCGAATTTTACCAAGAACAGATAGTTTGACTTTTAGAAAATAAACTTTGACTCTAAAATTCGAACGTGATAAGAAAAATTGGCATTTGAGGTTTTACAGAAAGTTTAAGTAAAGGAATCCAAACAAAACTACACTTTTAGATTTTGAAATTAGTTTAGAAACCTATCAGTTATAAAAATGGACCAAGAACGGAGCTTATATCTGTGTTTATGGCTTTTCTGTTTAATTAAATACCTAATAGCTATTAGACATGATTGTAATTGATATTGAGAATATAAGGCTGAATGAGTTTGTTGAAAACACAGTGTAATTCTTTGTTTGATAGCCAAATGATATCGACACAAAAATATTCGATCAGTATTATAAATAAATAAATAAATAAAAGCTGAAAATTGATGTAACTCGATCCTTTTGTTTGCATTTTGATCTGAGCTTGACCTCTAACAAACTAGGGACAGAACAAAAATTATCCACAGTTTGATTGTGAAGCAAACAGAATTCGTAATTGTTTTGTATTTTTTTTATATAATACAGTATAATTGCTGTATGTGTATTAATATATATATATATATATATAATCGTATTTTATATATATATATATATATATATATATATATATATATATATATATATATATATATATATATATATATATATATATATATATATATATATATGTATCTGATTTTTATATATCTATTTATATATATATATCTCTTTATATATATACATAATTCATAAATTTTGATAATAAACCAATACATTAATAATGTTATTAATAATTAATAATATTACTATATATTATTGATAATTAAACTAGCGAAATATATGATAAGTAATAATATGATAATGATAATTTTAATAAATTTAACTAATAATAATGAAAATAAAATGATAATAATAATTTTTTTTCATGATACTAATAATAATACTAGTTATAATAAAATTAATAATATTAATGATAAAAATTACATTAATGATAATACAACTTAAACATATCAACTTTTATATATATTCTATATTAGAAGTAATAATATTATTAATACAAATATTAATATTTATGTTAATAATAATAATAATAATGAAAGTAATGATACTATTAATATATCAATTATATTCGAACTTGTAATTCAATATAATACCATTTATTATTGATGTATTATTATATTATATGTTGACATTTACTCAATAGTTTATGTATTTTATATATATTTAATAGGAATCATATATAGATTCTTAATAACATATATATATAGTTATGCACCTGAAAACGGTCAGAACCCGAGTAAACATTTAACTCGTATCTGTGCTAGCTCCTTTGGCATTGCTATTACCGAAAATAACATTGCAATTATTTTTCAAATTAGTGAATTTTGTCACAGCTCCAGCAAATCAGCTTCAATTTTTTTCATTCAAATAAACCTTATTATAAAGATTGCCCCTTCAATATCGTTATCGGAGAACCGTTTATATTCCACCACATTAGCAGTAAACTTACCAGCAACTTCATTACTCAATGGATTAAGTCTCTCCAAAGAACCATTATATTTGTTCGTTAAAACCTATTCATATACTCATCCACATCTTTAACAAGAACTACCATACCAATTATCGGGAATCAGCAATCAGTATTTTGAAAACTCGCAGCATGCCTACATCAACAGTTATATGTATATATATAACATTTATCTCTTAGAATTATGACCTTCAATTCTGAATTTCTGAAAAGCACTCCATTTACAAATTAATTCTCTGAATTTTGGAAAGTGCTGATGAAGCAGCAAAAACTGTAAATTGACTTTAACAGTCAAAAGTTTGATGATAAAGAATAATATGTTGGCAAAGCTCAGAAAAAGAGAAGGTTTAGAATTGGAAAACGGATTGAGCAAATCATGAAGGAGGTTGTGGAAAAATCACAAGGACTGAATCTGCCTTCAAAGAATCATGATGATTCCGTTTCCGATGAAATCTTTAGCGAATACCTTACTCCTTAATAGCTCTAAACCATTGTGAATGAATTTCTTCATCACACTTTGAATCTAAAATCCTAAAATATTATCGTATCTTTCATTGTAAATATCCTCAATATTTTTGAAGATATCTTCATAAATATTCTCGTCCAATATTAATTATCTCTCCGCATTATCTGTATTACCTCATAAAAGAAACTGTTGTAGTTTCTAAATCTCTAAAAACTTAGAGTTAAAATATGAATGATATTGAAGTAGTGTTGGGAACTGATGCATGAGTTAGTATAATATAATGACACTTGATCAACGTGATTATATTACAGTAAGTTATGCTGAGTTTCTAATGGAACGTGATGATTCACAGATCATAACGTCATCATGTGACATGTTACACGAATCTTGTATTCTACTTAAACTCTAAACATATCAAGAAAATATCTTTCTAGATGATTTGGTCTTTTCTGAGGTATTCTGGTAATTTGACAAATCAAGATCGTGCCATTACGATTTCCTTCTTAGAACATTAACTATGTTCATTCCGAAATTCATATCTGCGAATTCTGGACCATTACATGCGATGCTTAATGAATAGAAGAGAAAACAGAACATGAAGCTCGACATGGAAATGAGAGTATAAATTGCAGCAAATAGGAGAGAGCATTAACTATGGATGACAATGATTATAGAAGGCATAAGCAGGGACTTTGAAATATACGAGAAAATATAAAGCCCAATAACAACACGGAGGTTACAAACCGTGGATATTAATACGAATAGCAATATAAAGACACGGTATAATTAAGAATAGTATCACCCCAAGGTAATAGTGGAAGTAAACAGATTCTCTGGTGGAAGATTGAAAAGAAGGATGACAGAAATGATAATTAGGAAAATATCAAGGATTAAAACTGGATTAAGCATTTTCACAATCTTTTGGATGTATGAACTAAGAAAGAAAGTATAGGAATGGTGAGAATAATGGAACGAAAGAGTTTAATTTATAAAGGAAAAATCAGACATAACAATCGAGACAGATGACCGCATTTAATTAAAGAGATCCTAATTCCCTTAAATCCTGAGGAATCAGATCTTTTAGATTTCGAAGATTTTCTTTAATTCCTTGAATTTCGGAAATCAACCGTGACTACGCCACCGGTTAAGTCAAATCTGCATTTACTCATTTCGTTCTTTTGTGATAGCTTCAGCCGTACGCTTCGAATATCGAGTTATTTTATCCATGATACTCAATGTTGATAAAATCCTATTTACAACTTATATTCGTCATGAAAACATTTTTATTGTTATTCATGACAACCCCACTCAAATTTCTAGCTCGTATGCGTCATGAGAACATACTTATTGTCAGCCATGACCATTCCAATCAAATTTCGGGACGAAATTTCTTTAACGGGTAGGTACTGTGATGATCCGGAACTTTCCGACCAAATTTAAACTTTATTCTTATATGGTTTTGATATGATAAGCAAAGTCTATTTAATCGAATTTCAAAATTTTTGAATAATTTCATGAAATCATTTGACCTTTAACGATTCACGAACAATTATTTGTAAATAAACATGTATATATATATATATATATATATAAATGTAAGTATATATAATGATTTGAAATTATAAAATATAAAAATTAAATATTAGATTCAAATATGTAAAATAAGATGCAAAATAATTAAGTGTAATTTAAAATAAATCTATATATATATATATATATATATATATATATATATATATATATATATATATATATGATTTCTATAATTATTATTATATGTATATTATAATAAAATTTATAAAAATAAATATATTAAATGTAACTACAATAATAATAATAATAATAATAATAATAATAATAATAATAATAATAATAATAACAATATTTTTGATAATATATTAATAATAACAATAATTTTAATCAAAATAAAAATACTTCTTTTAAAAATACTAATGATGATAATGCTTCTAATACCTATAAATCTAAACATGATAGTAATAACAATTATAATACTATCAATAACAATAATAATAATAATAATAATAATAATAATAATAATAATAATAATAATAATAATAATAATAATAATAATAATAATAATAATAATAATAATAATAATAATAATAATAATGATAATATTAATAATAATCATAATTAACAATAATAACATAAAAATTATAAAGAAAATAAAACTACCTTCAATAAGCCCATTTGAAAAGAAAAAAAAACTGTCCAAAGCTGGGATTGAACCCGCAACCTCTTTTAACCCGACAACACACTCAAACCATCTATCTGTCTTCTGCTTTTTTTATTTAGTCTACCTTTTAATTTTTATAACCCGTATTAACATTCCTTTTATTTTCTCCTTCTTCCCCATTGTAATACCGTCGACCAGAGGTTAGTTACCAACTTTATAATACACATTAAATCAGTTTTAAGATTTATAACTAGAGCATAAATGATTATCCTTTGATGATTATGTTATTTGTATACAGGAAAAAAATAACCAAAGCTGTAACAGCTTTTCTAATAACACGAAGAACACATAATGTGATTTTGAAATTGAAACAGTTTTAGACCACGCTTTCAACATGAAATAAGTTTCAAATCTTTTGTTTCAAATCTTTTCTATAATCTATCTGAATCCTTAATTTAACTCAATTCATCAAACTGATTTCGAATTTTACCAAGAACAGATAGTTTAACTTTTAGAAAATAAACTTTGACACTAAAATTCGAACGTGATAAGAAAAATTGGCATTTGAGGTTTTACAGAAAGTTTAAGTAAAGGAATCCAAACAAAACTACACTTTTAGATTTTGAAATTAGTTTAGAAACCTATCAGTTATAAAAATGGACCAAGAACGGAGCTTATATCTGTGTTTATGGCTTTTCTGTTTAATTAAATACCTAATAGCTATTAGACATGATTGTAATTGATATTGAGAATATAAGGCTGAATGAGTTTGTTGAAAACACAGTGTAATTCTTTGTTTGATAGCCAAATGATATCGACACAAAAATATTCGATCAGTATTATAAATAAATAAATAAATAAATAAAAGCTGAAAATTGATGTAACTCGATCCTTTTGTTTGCATTTTGATCTGAGCTTGACCTCTAACAAACAAGGGACAGAACAAAAATTATCCACAGTTTGATTGTGAAGCAAACAGAATTCGTAATTGTTTTGTATTTTTTTTATATAATACAGTATAATTACTGTATGTGTATTAATATATATATATATATATATATATATATATATAATCGTATTTTATATATATATATATATATATATATATATATATATATATATATATATATATATGTATCTGATTTTTATATATCTATTTATATATATATATCTGTTTATATATATACATAATTCATAAATTTTGATAATAAATCAATACATTAATAATGTTATTAATAATTAATAATATTACTATATATTATTGATAATTAAACTAGCGAAATATATGATAAGTAATAATATGATAATGATAATTTTAATAAATTTAACTAATAATAATGATAATAAAATGATAATAATAATTTTTTTTCATGATACTAATAATAATACTAGTTATAATAAAATTAATAATATTAATGATAAAAATAACATTAATGATAATACAACTTAAACATATCAACTTTTATATATATTCTATATTAGAAGTAATAATATTATTAATACAAATATTAATATTTATGTTAATAATAATAATAATAATGAAAGTAATGATACTATTAATATATCAATTATATTCGAACTTGTAATTCAATATAATACCATTTATTATTGATGTATTATTATATTATATGTTGACATTTACGCAATAGTTTATGTATTTTATATATATTTAATAGGAATCATATATAGATTCTTAATAACATATATATATATATATATATATATATATATATATATATATATATATATATATATATATATATATATATCTATTTTTATTTTTAACAGTAACTTATTTATTATGCTTTATTAATTTCCCAATTATATATACACTTTTCTTTATATATATATATATATATATATATATATATATATATATATATATATATATATATATATATATATATATATATATATATATATATATATATATATATATATATTACATATTTATTTACACACGATTGTTCGTGAATCGTCGGAAATGGTTGAAGGGTAGCATAATACATGAACACAATTCTAAAAGTTTTGAAACTCAATATTACATACTTTACTTATCGTGTCAAAACCATATTAAGATTAAGTTTAAATTTGATCGGAATTTTCTGGGTCGTCACAGTACCTACCCGTTAAAGAAATTTCGTTCTGAAATTTGAGTGAGTTCGTCATGGCGGACAATAAGAATGTTTTCATGACACATTCGAGCTGATAAATAGAGTTTTATCATCATTGAATAATATGGAATAAACAATTCGATTGCTCGAAGCGTACAAGTGAAGCTATCACTAAATATTGAAATGAGAAAAGTAAAGCTTTGACTTAACTTTTGACGTAGTCACAGTTGATTTCCAGAATTTAAGGAATTTAGAGATAATCTTCGAAATCTATATAAGATTTGATTCTTTGGTAATTAAGGAAATCAGAATCTTCCTTGATTAATTGCGAGGATCTGTTTCGATTGCTTTGTCGAATATTTCACTATAGATCCACTCCCTTCATTTCCTTTATATTTCGGAGTTCCATCCTTTTGTTTTCTCTTCCCGACTTTAAGTCAAGTGAATAATGGTCCAGAATTCGTAGGTATGGATTTTGGAATGAATATAGTTAATGTTCTAAGAGAGATTGTAACAGCACGATCTTGATTGGTTAAATTACCAGAAAGATAGAACTATCAAGAAATTATGTTCTTGATATGTTTAGAGATTAGGTAGAATGTAAGAGTCGTGTAACATGGCACATGATGACGTTATGGTCTGTGAATCATCACGTTTCATTAGAAACTCAGCATGACTTACTGTAATATAATCACGTTGATCAAGTGTCATTATATTATACTAACTCATGCTTCAATTTCCAACACTACTTCAAAATCATTCATAATTTAAACTCTAATTTTCCAGAGATTTAGAAACTAAAGCAGTTTTCTTTTATGATATAACACAGATAGTGCGGAGAGATAGTTAATATCGGACAAGAATATTTATGAAGATATCTTCAGAAATATTGAGGATATTTATAATGAAAGATACGATAATATCTTATAATTCTACAATCAAAATGTGATGAAGAAATTCATTCACTATGATTTAGAACAATTACGGAACAAGGTATTCGCTAAAGATTTCATCAAAAACAGAATCATCTGGATTCTTTATGTACAAGTTTAGTCCTTGTGATTTGTTCAGAGTCTCCTTCATGGTTTGCTCAATCCGTTTTTCAGTTTCAAACTTTTTCTGAGCTTTGCCAACACACTATTCCTTCCGATGATTAAAGTCATTTACGGTTGTCTACAGGATCTGCTGCTTCATTCAGCTTTTTCAATATTCTGAGTATTAATTCGCAGACTAGGTGCTTTTCAAAATTTTAGAATGGAAGATCATAATTCTAAGAGATAAATGTTATATTTATACATATAACTATTGATGTACAACCGCTGCGAGATTCAAAATACTGGTTGTTAATTCTCGGTAATTGATACGGTAATTCTCGTTACAAGATACGGAGGAGTATATGAATAGGTTTTAACGAACAATTTAATGGTTCTTCGAAGAGGTTTAAGTCAATGAGTAATGAAGTTACTGATAAGTTTACTGCTAATGTGGTGAAATATAAACGGTTTTCCGGTAATGATGACGAAAGACAAACTTATATATCAAGATTATAATAAGGCTAACCTGAATGAAAGTCGAAGTTGAATTTGCTGGAGCTGTGACAAAATTGACTAATTTGGAAAGGGATTGCAAGGCTATTTTCGGTGATAACAACGCCAATGGAGCTAGCTCAGATACGTGTTAAATGTTTACTCATGTTTCGGGTGTTTTCAGGTGCATAACTATATGCATCAATCTTTTCTTCCGTAGATGAGATGCGGTTGGTTCATCCTTTCGATTGAGGTGTTTTCAAGAATCATGAAAGGTTTGAACGCAAATTGTAATCGTCAAGATACAAATGAGGTTTAAGATGAAATCAAGTGGCAAACTTGAAGAAATGTTTAGTTTCATATGTTATAATCAATATTTTAATTCATTTTAATTGTCCAATGTTATTAGTCCACAACTAGTAGTTCAACAATTCATATATAGTTTAATATATAATATTCTAATTAAATAATTACGTATTCGTGACCCATTGTATACATGTCTCAGACTCGATCACAACTCAAAGTATATATATTATTATAGAATCAACCTCAACCCTGTATAGCTAACTCTATCATTACTGCATATAGAGTATCTATGGTTATTCCAAATAATATATATAGATGCGTTGATATGATATGTCAAAACCTTGTATACGTGTCCCGATATTTAAAGTGCGTAAAATAAATAACAGAAATTAAATGACGATAAATAAAATTGCGAGAATATAAATTGCGATAAATAATTTGCGATAAATAAAATGTAATCAGTTAGCTAGGAACAGTTAGCGTGGATTCTTAACAAAATTTTTCTCATAGTTAATTTGTTTTTTTCTAACAAATTTTTTTTTTCCAATGTTTTCTTCATTATGCCACTTGTTGGATTCTGAGAGGTCAAAATCTAAATATGAAATTGAATAAAAATGGTTATTCTGTGATGAACGGATTCGTATATCTATGGATGTAAGTAGGATAGTAAATGACTGTTGAATCACATTCGAAGAATGTACAGTGTAACTTATTAATGTGAAATCTAAATATTCCTCAGGTATTACCTACCCGTTAAAATATTTTCACCATTAACAATTTGTACAAAAGAATTTTTAATTACAATCTTTATGAAAACATATATACATATATATTTTCTTCAGATGTAATCATAGATTTAAAGAGTTAATATAATATTAATCTCATTTGATTTACCGTTAGAACTAGAATACATAATCTCTAAAACATTAGAGATTACATAATCGCCATGAAGAACGAAGATAATTGATGTAGAACGATACGTAGAATGATGATTATACTCGAGGTACAGAATGAGATGTTGAGGCATGGATTGTTGATGGTACTGGTGTTGTTACTGATGGTACTGTTGGTGCCGGTGATGTTGCTGAAACTGGTAAATTTTGCACCATATTCTCCAAATTGATTACTCGAGCGCGAAATTCGTTGACTTCTTCGATTACTCTAGGATGATTGGTGGTTGGAACAAGCAGATGAATAAGGTTTTGAATTTTGAGATAGCATATAATCATGGCGAGATATTCGGGAAATGATGGTGAAAATGGTGTTTCAGACTGGTTTGCCGATAAGTGCTTCAGATTCTTCGCCAAGAGTGCAGGTTGGTGGGTGGAGAGTATCGTCTTCTTCTCGTTTCCATTGATTAAGTCGACTACGAACCCATCCCCAATTCATTCAGAATTGAAGATGACTAATTTGTTGATCCATTCTGGTTATCCTGCTTTCGGAGCTCAAGTGTGTTTTCATATCGGAATAGCTGTCGGAATCCGAGGAACTTGAACTAGTGACGAGTTCCATTTCGTACGATTGAATAAAGAATTTTTTTTTGATATGAAATGATTTCCGGTTATCGGATGGTATTCTAATTACATAGAATATCTATATATATAGAATAAAGGATTTTGTAGATTACGGAGGGATTTACAGAATATGTCAGGCAAAGTTTTACAGTAACAGATACACTAAGAGATGAATTAGCAGATACGCTAAGATATGAGTTTTTTCTATACACTAATCATGCAATCAATGCAGTAAGATGTGTCTAGACTAAGAATGGTAAAGGTAATTTCCTAAGGATGATAAGTAAGTAATTTTTGACACGAAATGATAAGCAAAACTTTTGACATGCAGACACGGTGGAAGTCCAGACTCACTAATGCATCTAAACAACTATCAGTTAGACACACTAATGCAAGACCTGGTTCGCAAAGACCACCGCTCTGATACCAACTAAAATGACCCGTCCTAATCCATTTGGACGAATACATTACATTTGGTTACATCGCGAGGTACTTGACCTCTATATGATACATTTTACAAACATTGCATTCGTTTTTAAAAGACAAACTTTTATTACATTGACAGTTGACGGCATGCATACCATTTAATAATATATCCAACTATAATTGACTTAGTAATAATCTTGATAAACTCGACGACTCGAATGCAACGTCTTTTGAAATATGTCATGAATGACTCTAAGTAATATCTCTAATATGAGCAAATGCACAGCGAAAGATTTCTTTAATACCTGAGAATAAACATGCTTTAAAGTGTCAACCAAACGGTTGGTGAGTTCATTAGTTTATCATAAAAAATCATTTCAGATAGTATAATAGACCACAAGATACTCATATTTCGAAAACAATCTGTGCAGGTCTGCTCACTACTGGAAAATCATTCATACGATATATAAACACCTGGTAATCGACCTTAACAAGATGCATATAGAATATCCCCCACATACCGGCATTCCGCACGGTCATGAAAAAGCATACAAATAGGTCACTCTTTTAAATATGATGGTTGTACACACCTCACAAACAGATCATATCTTTTAATGCTGGCGGTTGTATACCTATTTCGAAGTACTAAAGCAGTTTAAATTCTCTGACTGGGGCTTGTGAGTGCCCATAAATCTATCTTTAGGATTCGCGTCAATTAGGAGCTCGGTTTCCTAATTCTTAGATTACCAGACTATAAAGGGGTGATATCCGGTGTACTCGTAACTCAATCATAGAATGTTTTGAAGTACTTTGTGTCTATTTCGTCAAACATTTATAAAAACAGCGCATGTATTCTCAGTCCCAAAAATATATATTGCAAAAACATTTAAAAAGGGAGCAAATGAAACTCACGCATATAAATATTGTAAATCAGTTAATAAAGCATTTGCATGTATTCTCAGCCCAAAAATGTAAAGAGTAAAAGGGAATCAAATGAACTCACAATATTGTATTTTGTAGTAAAAATACATATGACGACAATGAACAATGCAGTGTTGGCCTCGGATTCATGAACCTATATCATTTGTATATATATTAAAATATATAATCGAAATCGAACAAGTTTATATATTATATCTTAAATTCTATATTATACTTATTTAGTTTGTGTATATATTCAGAATGATCAATATTTATATAATTATATTGATATATATTTGATTAGTATTTTAATAAAAATACTTAACATGTTATATATGGATATTAATATAAACTTTGTTAATTTGATTAAAAACATACTTACAATCTTAATAATATCTTTAAAACTTTTATTTTCATAAAAGTAATTATTTTTGTAATATTGATATAGATAATGCTGATAATAATAAAAATGTTACTTCTACTGAAAATAAAATAATAATGTTTGGTAAAAATAACCATGGTAATAGTAATAATAATAACTATATTAATAATGATAATATCAGTAATTTTAATATAATGAATAATTTAGTAATAGTTATGATGATAAAGATAATAATTTTGATGTTAATACTTAATGCCTATTAATAATAATAATTATAACAATCATTTTTTTTACGAATGGTAATTTTAATAGTAATACTTTTGTAAATATTACTAATACATCTAAAATGATACTAATACTAATATTAATGATAATATTAATGGTTTTAATAATATTAAATTCTTGTTGATAATGATTATATTAATAATTATTTTTCTTAATAATAATACTTATATTGATAATAATATAATATTAGTAATAACAATAAAAATAATGATAATCATGATTGTAACTAAGGTTATGATAATAACAATAAAGGGTAACTAATACTTATATTAGTAATAATAATAGTAATAACTAATATTCATAATACTTTTAAATGATATTGATAAGGATAATAATAATAATAGCAATATTTATGATAATATATTAATAATAACAATAATTTTAATCATAATAAAAATACTACTTTTAAAAATACTAATTATGATAACGCTTCTAATACCTATAAATCTAAACATGATAGTAATAACAATTATAATACTATCAATAACAATAATAATAATAATAATGATAATATTAATAATAATCATAATTAACATTAATAACATAAAAATTATAAAGAAAATAAAACTACCTTCAATAAGCCCATTTGAAAAAAAATAAAACTGTCCAAAGCTGGGATTGAACACGCGACCTCTTGTAACCTGGCAACACACTCAAACCATCTATCTGTCTTCTTCTTTTCTGATTTAGTCTACCTTTTAATTTTTATAACCCGTATTAACATTCCTTTTATTTTCTCCTTCTTCCCCATTGTAATACCGTCGACCAGAGGTTGGTTACCAAATTTATAATACACATTAAATCAGTTTTAAGATTTACAACTAGAGCATAAATGATTATCCTTTGATGATTACGTTATTTAAAAACAGAAAAAAAAAATTAACCAAAGCTGTAACAGCTTTTCTAATAGCACGAAGAACACATAATGTGATTTTGAAATTGAAACAGTTTTAGACCACTCTTTCCACATGAAATAAGTTTCAAATCTTTTCTATAATCTATTTGAATCCTCAATTTAACTCAATTCATCAAACTAATTTCGAATTTTACCAAGAAAAGATAGTTTGACTTTTAGAAAATAAACTCTGACTCCAAAATTCGAACGTGATAAGAAAAATTGGCATTTGAGGTTTTACAGAAAGTTTAAGTAAAGGAATCCAAACAAAACTACACTTTTAGATTTTGAAATTACTTTAGAAACCTATCTGTTATAAAAATGGACCAAGAACAGAGCCTATATCTGTGTTTACGGCTTTTCTGTTTAATTAAATACCTAATAGCTGTTAGACATGATTGTAATTGATATTGAGAATATAAGGCTGAATGAGTTTGTTGAAAACATAGTGTAATTCTTTATTTGATAGCCAAATGATATCGACACAAAAATATTCGATCAGTACTATAAATAAATTTAAAAAAAAGCTGAATATTGATGTAACTCGATCCTTTTGTTTGCATGTTGATCTGAGCTTGACCTCTAACAAACTAGGGACAGAAAAAAAATTATCTACAGTTTGATTGTGAAGCAAACAGAATTCGTAATTGTTTTGTATTTTTTATATAATACAGTATAATCGATGTATGTGTATTAATATATATATATATATATCGTATTTTATATATATATATGTATTTATATATATGATTTTTATATATCTATTTATATATATATATATATATATATATATATATATATATATATATATATATATATATATATATATATATATATATATCAGTTTATATATATATATATATATATGTATATATATATATATATATATATATACATAATTCATAAATTTTGATTATAAACCAATATATTAATAATGTTATTAATAATTAATAATATTACTATATATTATTGATAATTAAACTAGTGAAATATATGATAAGTAATAATATGATAATGATAATTTTAATAAATTTAACTAATAATAATGATAGTAGAATGATAATAATAATCTTTTTTCATGATACTAATAATAATACTAGTTATAATAAAATTAATAATATTAATGATAAAAATAACATTAATGATAATAAAACTTAATATATCAACTTTTATATATATTCTATATTAGAAGTAATAATATTATTAATACAAATATTAATATTTATGTTAATAATAATAATAATAATGAAAGTAATGATACTATTAATATATCAATTATATTCGAACTTGTAATTCATTATAATACCATTTATTATTGATGTATTATTATATTATATGATGACATTTACGAAATAGTTTATGTATTTTATATATATTTAATAGGAATCATATATAGATTCTTAATAACATATATATATATATATATATATATATATATATATATATATATATATATATATATATATATATATATATATATATATATATATATATATATATATATATATATATATATATATATCTATATCTATTTTTATTTTTAACAGTAACTTATTTATTATGCTTTATTAATTTCCCAATTATATATGAACACAGTTCTAAAAGTTGAAGGGTAACATAATACATGAACACAGTTCTAAAAGTTTCGAAACTCAATATTACAAACTTTGCTTATCGTGTCAAAACCATATTAAGATTAAGTTTAAATTTGATCGGAAATTTCCGGGTCGTCACATTTGATTCGTGCGTTCAATTTGACCGTCCATTTGATGATGATATGCCGTGCTCATCTTCAATTGTGTGCCCATATTCCCATGAAACTTATTACAAAATCGAGATGTGAAACGAGTATCCCAATATGAAACAATAGATATAGGAACCCCATGTCTAGATATAACCTCCTTGATAAAAAACTAAGACAAGGTCTCAAATGATATTGTCTCTCGAATGGGAAGAAACAATGCACTTTTCGTCAACTGGTCAACTATCACCCAAATCGTATCAAATTGGGTTCTCGCCGTCCTTGGTAACTTTGTAATGAAATCCATAGTAATGTGCTCCCATTTCCATTTCGGGATTTCTAATGGTTGTAACATACCAGACGGCCTTTGGTGTTCGAAATTAACTTGCAAACACGTGTCGCATTGTTCAACATACTTGACAACATTATGTTTCATGCCTGGCCACTAATACTCTTTCTTCAAATCAAGGTACATCTTTGTCGCACCCGGATGAATGGAATACTTTGACTTATGTGCTTCATCAAGTACTGCTTGTCGATAATCGCCCATCTTAGGCACCCACACTCGTCCTTAGAAGGACAACAAACCATGCTGGCCTAAGGTAATAGACTCTGTTTGCCCCAGGATTCGTTCTTCATGCTTGTTGTTAACAAAAGCTTCAATTTGTATCTCACCAAGCTTTACAAGAAAATCGTTTGTAATAATCATGCGTAACGATCCTACTTGTATCGCCGGGATGTTGACTCTTTCGACTCAACGCATCCGTGACCACATTCGCCTTACCCGGATGGTAAAGTATCTCACAATCATAATCTTTTACCACATCGATCCATCTACGTTGACGATAATTCAAATCTCGTTGGTCAAAGAGATGTTTCAAACTCTTGTGGTCTGAATAAATCGTACTTTTGATACCATACAAGTAGTGACGCCAAATTTTCAACGCATGCACAACCGCCGCCAATTCAAGATCATGAGTCGGATACCTCTTTTCGTGTTCTTTCAATTGTCGAGAGGCATAAGCGATGACCTTACCTCATTGCATTAGAACACACCCGAGCCCATTTAATGAGGCATCATAATAAACCGTGATATCTTCTATACCTTCCGGCAATACTAAAACCGGAGCTTGACACAATTTCTCTTTTAACAATTGGAAAGAAATCTCTTGCTCATTTTCCCAATTAAATCTCGCCTTCTTCCTCGTCAAATCCGTCAATGGAGAGATGATCTTAGTAAAGTCTTGGATAAACCAACGATAATAATCAGCCAATCCGAGAAAACTTCGAATTTTCGTAGGTCTAGTCGGTTGTCCGCAACTCTTTATCGTCTCTATCTTCCCCAGATCTACTTGAAAACCTTCCTTATTCACAATATGACCAAGGAATTGCACTTCCCTTAGCCAAAATTAACACTTGGAGAATTTAGCATACAACTTCTCCTTCCGCAACGTCTTTAACATGTCGTGCAAATGGTGTTCATGTTCCTTCATACTCTTAGAATAGACAAGTATGTCGTCAATGAACATAATTACCAACTTGTCCAACATAGGTTGGCACACTCGATTCATAAGATCCATGAACGCTGCCGGTGCATTCATAAGACCGAAAGGCATAACTACAAACTTAAAATTCCCGTAACGAGTTCAAAAGGCCGTTTTCTCAATATCTTCTTCACGGATCCGCATTTGGTGATAGCCGAACCGTAAGTCAATTTTACAAAAATAGGTCGCGCCTTGGAGTTGGTCAAACAAATCGTCAATCCGAGGCAATGGATAGCGATTCTTGATCGTCACTTTGTTCAACTCCCTATAATTGATGCACATCCGCATACTACCATCTTTCTTCTTCATGAATAAAACCGGAGCACCCCATGGCAAAGCACTCGGTCGTATAAACTCTTTTCAAGCAACTCTTGGGTTTGATTCAACAACTTTTGCATTTTTGTTGGTGCTAAATGATAAGGATTTTTAACAATGGGAGTCGCCCCTGCAACCAACTCAATGCCAAATTCAACTTGTCTTTCCGCCTGAACACCCGGTAACTCTTCCAAAAAAATTCTTCGAATTCATTAACCACCGAAATTTCACGAATGGATGGTGGCTCTTCACGAGTATCAACTACATGGGCAAGAAAAGCCATGCCACCACTACCAAGGAAATGACGTGCCCGTGCATAAATGCATAATTATACGAGTCTCCTCCGCCTATCACCATCAATGATCAGATCTCCCCCCACTAGGGATCTTTACTGTAGTGACTCGCACATTTCTATGATTATATATTATATAAGATTAATATTTACATGATTAAATATTTCCAACATGTTAGGCAATAAAACTTGTTAAGAGTTGATGAATTGAAACGGATTTTTATGTAAACGTTTGACCACCCAGTTTGCCCGATGATTCACGAACGTTATAACTTGTAAATGACATGATAATATATAGATGGACATATATATATGATTATCATTTCATGATAATTAAGTATCTTATTATGTATATTAACAATGAACTATATACATAAAATGAGACTACTAACTTAAGAATTTCGAATCGATATTTATATGTAACAATTATCGTTGTAATAACATTTTAATATTTATATATCACATTAAGATATATTAATACACTATGTTATCATGGTAATATAAAAATTTAACATCTCATTAGTTATAATAACAATGGGATTAATTACATTAAACGAGATCGTTAACTTAAAGGTTTCGAAACAACACATACATGTAACGACTAACGATAATTTAACGACTCAGTTAAAATGCATATATATGTAGTGTATTAAGATGTATTAATACACTTTTGAAAGACTTCAAGACATATATCAAAATACTTATACTTAACAAAAATAATTACAATTGCATTCCCATTTGTTTTCATCAAGAATTCTAGTCGTATTCATACAGTATTCACACCCATATTATGCACAGCTTCTAGACGTACTTATTATGGGTATACACCAATAGGAACTAGCATGGGATTCCACTCTTGATTATGTCATGCATGACTAATCAATTTTAACTTCTACCATGAACTAGTCAACTAACTAGAACTCCTTTTAACCCCACTCACAACTCACTATTCACCACTCACCACCCACTCCATTTTAGTTCCAATTTTCTTTCTAATTCTCTCAAAACACACACACACTCTCTCTCAAGAATGAAATTTCTAGTAAACTAATCATCATCTTCATCAAAAACTACTTCAAGAATCAAGCTTTAATCATCATACAAAACAACTACTCAAGAACACATCAAGAACACTTTCAAGCTTACTAGATTACTTCCAATCTTGCAAATCCATTTCAAGTGATCATCCAACCTCAAGAAACCTTTGTTATTTACAGTAGGTTATAATTCTAATTCAAGGTAGTACTCATACTCAAACTTTGATTTAATTTCTATAACTATAACTATCTTAATTCAAGTAGTAATCTTACTTGAACTTGTTTTCGTGTCATGATTCTACTTCAAGAACTTCCAAGCCATCAAAGATTCTTTGAAGCTCAAGTTATGTTCTCATCATTTCCAGTAGGTTTACCTACTATACTTGAGGTAGTAATGATGTTCATAACATCATTCGATTCATATATATATATATATATATATATATATATATATATATATATATATATATATATATAACTATCTTATTCGAAGATTATAACTTGTAATCACTAGAACATAGTTTAGTTAATTCAAAACTTGTTCGCAAACAAAGTTAATCCTTCTAACTTAACTTTTAAAATCAACTAAACACATGTTTTTTATCTATATGATATGTTAACTTAATGATTTAAAACCTGGAAACACGAAGAACACCGTAAAACCGGACATACGCCGTCATAGTAAAACCGGAGGCTGTTTTGGGTTGGATAATTAAAAACTACGAAAATCTTTGAAATGAAAGTTGTTCTTCTGGGAAAATGATATTTCTTATGAACATGAAACTATATCCAAAAATCATGGTTAAACTCAAAGTGGAAGTATGTTTTTCAAAATGATCATCAAGACGTCGTTCTTTCGACTGAAATGACTACCTCTTTCAAAAACGACTTTTAACCTATAACTCTGACTCTAAACCATCACTTTTTCTGTTTAGTTTCATAAATTTTAGTTCGATACGAAACCAGGTGTTCAATTCATACGAATGATTTTTATGCAGATCGATATTTATGAAAAATGAAATCTTGTGGTCTATTATTATTTGATATATAGGTTAAACATATAACTCACCAACATATTTTTTCACGTTTAAGCATGTTTATTCTCAGGTGATAATTAAGAGCTTCCGCTGTGTAACACCCTAGGTAAAATGTTCCCCGTAGCATGATATTGTCCACTTTGCAGAGATAGGGACGTACCCTTGTCTCCCCCGTAGGTTGCGCACGGATTTTTCTTGGCGACCACACACGACGAACACTTTCCCAGGAGGTCACCCATCCCGGTAGTGCCCTCTCCTGAGCACGCTTAACTGCAGAGTTCTCATGAGATCTGCTGCGCTTGTGGTCCCCAAACGCGCCATGCTAGGAAAGGTCTCCACACCCTTATAAGGCATGCTTCGTTCCCATCTCCAACCGATGTAGGACGGATGTAACACGGATGTTACAATCCTCCCCCCTAATGGGACACAGCGTCCTCAATGTGCACGTTTAGTCCGGGGCCTGGCTCTGATACCATCTGTAACACCCCAGGTAAAACGTTCCCCGTAGCATGATATTGTCCGCTTTGCAGAGATAGGGATGTACCCTTGTCTCCCCCGTAGGTTGCGCACGGATTTTTCTTAGCGACCACACACGACGAACACTTTCCCAGGAGGTCACCCATCCCGGTAGTCCCCTCGCCTGAGGACGCTTGACTGTAGAGTTCTCATGAGATCTGCTGCGCTTGTGGTCCCAAAACGCGTCATGCTAGGTGTGACGATCGCTCCAAAACCATATGGACAATACGCCATTCATTGATTTCATTGCGAGGTATTTGACCTCTATATGATACGTTTTGTAAACATTGCATTCTTTTGAAAATGCACACCATAAATAAGTATTTAAATCAAAGGTTTTCGACATCTGATAATTTCTACATATAGACAATCACTGTAAATAATAGTTTACAATAGTACTTCCGTTGACAATGCAGTCAAAATAAGATACATGGTGATGATTTGGTGAATGCAACGTTTCCTTGAAAAATATGCCATGTATGACTCCATGCACATAGCTTGTCTAACATATAAGCAAACAGCGGAAGACTTCTAGGGAACCTGAGAATAAACATGCTAACAAGTGTCAACACAAAGGTTGGTGAGTTCATAGTTTTAGTGTTTCGCATAATCTGTATATAAAAGTTCACAAGATTTCAGTTGTTTCATCCAGAAATGTTTATCAATAGATTATATAAAAGTGGATCACAAGATTTCAGTTGTTTCATCCAGAAACGTTTATCAATAGATTCTACATAACAGAGCACCCTGGTAACTAAACTTTAACGTTATAATGATAAA
Source organism: Rutidosis leptorrhynchoides (assembly GCF_046630445.1). Taxonomy (NCBI): domain Eukaryota; kingdom Viridiplantae; phylum Streptophyta; class Magnoliopsida; order Asterales; family Asteraceae; genus Rutidosis; species Rutidosis leptorrhynchoides. The sequence goes on from NC_092336.1 coordinate 342,352,471, forward strand.
TACCCCATTCGTTTTAATATACACAAACCAACGTGTCCTAAACTCAAATAACATACGTCCGTTAAAAGGCTAGTGCTCTAGCTCGGACGGGGATGTCAAGACCTATGGATCCATATACAATTATTCGCGCCCACCAGTCCATATCCTATGTACTGGCAGCTACTAGTTACCAAAGCTAAGGGATTTTCGGTTTAACTCAGTGTAGAATTTAGTATGTACTTGTATCCATTGTGTTTAAAATAAAGTGCATGTATTCTCAGCCCAAAAATATAGATTGCAAAAGCAATTAAAAAGGGAGCAAATGAAACTCACCTTAGCAGCACATAAAGTTGTTCATCGTAATGTGACCGAAACTCGAAATATCAAATAATCGTAGATCTCAACATATCAATATTGAGATTCAATATTGTAGGAAAGTACATAGACACAACGGAGATGATAAACACTAGGTTTGATTCACAAATATACCCCCAAACATTACCCATAATTTCCTTGGCAATAACTCATAATTTCCTTAGCTCTATCCCACTTGAAAACCATTTTGAAAGTGACACGCTCATGACCTCGTCGTAGTATTTTATGTATAATACTAGTTAATAATAATATTACTAATAATATTAAGATTAATAACAATATTAATCATCATAATAATAATAATAATAATAATAATAATAATAATAATAATAATAATAATAATAATAATAATAATAATAATAATAATAATAATATAAATAATTAAATGTTTACGGAGTATATGAAATAAAATGAAATCAAAGTGCAGAAATCGATCAATTTATAGATGTAATATGGAATCCATTGTCATGCGATCGCATGAGTTTCATTTGATATGGCCATGCGATCGCATGGCCAGCTGTACCTGATCACAATGTTTTAACTTTTGTTTGTCGACATAATTTAATAATAATATATATAATATATATAATTTAAATTAATTAATTATATAATATATTTTATTCCCGTGCTTAGTGGACTTGTAACTTTTGCTCCGATAAGTCGTACGTCATCACTCGACTTATGTCTCGGTTCCGGTTTTTCGAATGTCCTTTCGTACGCTGAGAAAACTTGTACATTACATTTTGGGACACGTACCTTAGTCAAAATATAGCCTTAAATTATCCCTAAATTATATCACTCGAAATATAACTTATACATTTGAGTGTTTTGGTCATTTACTTCTATAAATCATCGTCTCGATATTTGTTAAAATACATTTTAAAATAGTGTTTTACTGTAGCAATTCACTGTAGCAAATAGTGATTTTGGAAAACACTGTAGCATTTTGGGTACTGTAGCAATTTGAAAATACTGTAGCAAATTAGTGTTTTAGTGGTTCATCTTAAACGCTTTAGTTAACTTATCTAAATATCAATCGAATCAATAAACGAATGTTACTATCGTTTACTAAATAACTTGAAATTATATATATATGTATATATCTTTTTAATATACATAAATCAGTTTTTAAATACACATTGGAAGTTATTTATAAATAAATTTTAATAATAAATATTTCAACTTATCATATATATTCAAATAGATATTTAAACCAATAAGTTTAATGTACGGTATCAAACAATTAATACATTGTTACCTTTTCAAGTTATAGTATATATGTATCTATTTACATATAATTGTTCGCGAAACGTCGAAAACAACCGAAGGGTATTTAAATATATAAAAGTAGTTCAAAAATTTTGAGATTCAACTTCATAGACTTTGCTTATCGTGTCAGAAACGTTAAAGATTAAGTTTAAATTTGGTCAAAAATTTCCGGGTCATCACAGTACCTACCCGTTAAAGAAATTTCGTCCCGAAATTTGAGTGCGGTCGTCATGGCTAACAATAAAAATGTTTTCATGACGAATATGAGTTGATAAATAGAGTTTTATCATCGTTGAATAATATGAATAAAATAATCCAATTACTCGAAGCGTATGAGAGAAGTTATCGTAATAGAGTGAAATGAAGAATAGAGATTCGCCTTAACTCTTGACGTAGTATCGATTGATTTCCGGAATTTAAGGAATAGAAAATCTTCATAATCTAAATAAGATTTGATTCTTTGAAATTGTGGAAATTAGGATTTTCTTTGATTAAATGCGTAATCTACCTCTATTGTTGTGTCCGATATTTCGCTATAAATTGACCACTTTCGTTTTATTATTTTCATCACTCCTACATCTTCTTCCTCATTTCATACTTCCAAAGATCGTGAAATGCTTCATCCAGTTCTGATTCTTGATATACTTCTAACTTTCATATCTGTCATTCTTCTTTTTCATCTACCACCAGAGGAAGTTATTTTCTTCTACCACTACCTTGGGGTTATAGTATTTTTCATTCTCCCGTGTCTTTATATTGCTATACGCATTGATATACACGGTTTGTAATATATGTGTTGTTGTCAGGCTTTATATTTTCCCTTATATTTAGGAGCTCCATGCTTTCGTTTTTCCTTCCCGACTTCAAGTCAAGCGAATAATGGTCCAGAATTCGTAGGTATGGAGTTTCGAATGATCATAATATACAAAGTAAAACGGAAAGGTAATAGCACGATTTGATTTGTCAAATTACCAGAATATCTGAAAAAGACCGATTCATCAAGAAATATATTTTCTTGATATATTTAGAGATTATATAAAATGAAAGAGTTAAGTAACCTGGTTTATGATGAGGGTGTGATCTGTGAACCTTTGTCACGTTCCATTAGAAACTCAATATGACTTACTGTAATATAATCACGTTGATCAAGTGTCATTATATTATACTAACTCATGCTTCAGTTCCCAACATTACTTCAAAACATCCATTTTTTTGAATTTTTCAGATTTTAGAAACTAAAATAGTTTCTTTTATGATGTAACACAGATAGCGCGAAGAGGTAATGATTTCAGATAATAATAGTTTCGAAAAATATCTTCAGAAATATGGAGGATATTTATAATGGGAGATATGATGATATCTTAGAATATTTAAGATAAGATGATGATGAAGAATATTGTCCGCAAAGGTTTTAGAGTAAGGAGCAAGGTATTCGCTAATGAATTCAGCAGAATCTGAATCATTTGGATTCTTTGAAGGTAGATTTAGTCTTTGTGATTTGTCCACAGCCTCCTTCATGGTCTGCTCAATCCGTTTTTTCAATTCTAAACCTTCTCTTTTTCTCAGCTTTACCACCATACTATTCTTTATCATCAAACTTTTGACTGTTAAAGTCGTTTATAGTTTTTGCTGCTTTATCAACATTTTTCCAAAATTCGGAGAACTAGTTTCGTAGTTTGGGGTGTTTTTTGGAAACTTCACATTCGAAGTATGTAAGTCCAGGAGGTAGACGTTATATGTACACATATAACTGTTGGTGTAGACGTGCTACAAGATTTCAAAATACTGATTGCTAATTCCCGATAGTTGGTATGGCAATTGCCGTTACAAGATGTGGATGAGTACATGATACAGTTTCAATGAGTATAAGGATTTTTCGGAAGGTCAAAGATCAAATGAAGTTGTTGGTAAATTTACTGCTAATGTGGTGGAACATGAAAGATTCCCCGATAACAAAAACGTATATGCCAAAGTTACAAGTCTGAAAGGTCATCATTGACTGGTTGAACGGTTGATAATACTGGATACTTTGAAAAGAAATTGCAAGATTATTTTCAGTAATCACAATGCTAAAGGATCTTTCACATTTTTGAAGTCAAAGTATAGCTTTGAAAGATGTAGAGATCTAAGAATGATGTCACCCGTTAAATCTTGACTTGGATTCTGATCCATAAATATCAGAATATGTAATTGAATTTGTATAGAAATGATTGTATATCGTTGTGAGCATAGTTAATAATGTTTGAATCAAAGTTAAAGAATGTACAGTATAACATATTAATTGTGAACTTATATATTTCCTGGGAATTACCTACCCGTTAAAGATTTCACAAGTAATATTTTGTACAAAAGAATTTTTATTACTGTCTTTATGAAAATATATGTATGTATATTTTCTTCAGATGTAATACAGATTTGATGAGTTAATATCATATTAAGCTCATTTGATTTTTGACTTGAATTAGAAATGAATAATCTCTAAAACATTAAAGATTTAATAATCTTTATGGAGTATTTCACTAATGTAATCAATACTCAATTTTATTGATATTTTCTCAGTGAATCATGTTGGTGCTCATGGAACTCTTGCTAACTTCGCAAGGTACGAATGATGTTTTCTAGAAAGTTTTGAATACATCGAAGATGAAAGTATAAAATCAACCATATAATTGAATAATATACTCAGTTTATTATGAAATGGAATTAATTGAGTTGGAAACAGAGATTGTAGTTAACGAAGGTTAAGTTGTTAACGAAGGATGTACATCATAGCATATTAGTAATATGAATTTAACCGAGTAGTATTTACCCTTTTTCAATTCATACTTAATAGCTTAGTACGAAAAGATTTATGATGGTTTTAAAATATATATAAGATATACATATAAATTCTTCAGAGGGAATGAGTTAATATTTCATAACTCGTTGATACAAATATACGCGTTGTTGACTTGTAATAATATCCACGGTGCTTTATTGAACTGGCGGAGCTTGTGATGTTAGAGGTGCTGATGATTCTAATGATGTTGACAGCACTAACTGTGCTGGTGAGGCTAAGGGTACTATTGATGCTGTTGGTAAAACAAGTCTAGCTTGTACCTTACGCATCATTCTTGTCAGGGTTTCTATTCTTCCTTCTATTTATCTGATTTACGGTTAGAACTGGGATAAATAATCTCTAAGATTTTAGAGATTACATAATCACCGTAGAATATTTCTTCTATGAAGTTATGAATCAGTACTTCATCATTTATTGTTGTTGGCACTCCTTGGTATCTACGGTGCGTATTATGTTGATATCCGAATTACAGTTTTTAGATGTGATATTGAGGTGTGGGATGCGGATGTGGTTGTTGGTGGTGGTAATGGTACTGTTGTTGTTGATGATGGTGGTACTGGTTATGCTGCTGGTGCTGCTGCTGGTGTTTGTAACCTTCGTACCATATTCTCCAAAGCCACTACCTGAGCGCGAAGCTCATTGACTTCTTCTATTATACCAGGATGATCGGTGGTTCGGACGAGAGGACGAATAAGATTTAGAATGTGAGATAGTATATAATCATGACTAGATACTCTGGAAATGAGAGAGAAAATGGTATTACGAACAGGTTCGCCAGTAAGTGCTTCAGGTTCTTCGCCAAGAGGGCAATGTGGTGGATGGAAGGGATCACCTTCTTCTTGTCTCCAATGATTAAGTAGGCTACGAACCCATCCCCAATTCATCCAGAATAGGTGATGGCTGATTGGTTGATCCATTCCGGTTACACTTTCTTCAGAGTTCAGGTGAATATCCATATCGGAATAGCTGTCGGAATTTAAGGAATTTGAACTAGATACGGGATCCATCTTGTATAATTAGAGAGATGATTTTTGATATGAAATAGATTATAGAATTTGATTGGTACTCTTCAATACATAATTTATATATGTATATATAATACCAAAATCTCGTAAATTACGGAGAAAATTTCGGAAGATGTCAGAAAAAGTTTACAGTAACAGATACGCTAAGATATGAATTTTGTCTATACAATATCTATGCAATCAATGCAATAAGACGCGTTTAGATTAAAATGATAAACATGTAATTTCCGACAAGAAATGATAAGCAAAACTTTTAACATGTAAACACGGTCGAAGTCCAGACTTACTAATGCATCCTAACCACTATCAGTTAGACACACTCATGCAAGACCTGGTTCGCTAGGACCAACGCTCTGATACCAACTGTGACGATCGCTCCAAATCCATATAGACAATACGTCATTCATTGATTTCATTGCGAGGTATTTGACCTCTATATGATACGTTTTGTAAACATTGCATTCTTTTGAAAATGCACACCATAAGTGAGTATTTAAATCAAAGGTTTTCAACATCTGATAATTTCTACATATAGATAATCACTGTAAATAATAGTTTACAATAGTACTTCCGTTGACAATGCAGTCAAAATAAGATACATGGTGATGATTTGGTGAATGCAACGTTTCCTTGAAAAATATGCCATGTATGACTCCATGCACATAGCTTGTCTAACATATAAGCAAACAGCGGAAGACTTCTAGCGAACCTGAGAATAAACATGCTAACAAGTGTCAACACAAAGGTTGGTGAGTTCATAGTTTTAGTATTTCGCATAATCTGTATATAAAAGTGGATCACAAGATTTCAGTGGTTTCATCCAGAAACGTTTATCAATAGATTATATAAAAGTGGATCACAAGATCTCAGTTGTTTCATCCAGAAACGTTTATCAATAGATTCTACATAACAGAGCAGCCTGGTAACTAAACTTTAACGTTATAATGATAAATAACCCATTCGTTTTAATACACGCAAACCAACGTATCCTAAACTCAAATAACATACGTCCGTTAAAAGGCTAGCGCTCTAGCTCGGACGGGGATGTCAAGCCCTATGGATCCATATACAATTATTCGCGCCCACCAGTCCATATCCTATGTACTGGCAGCTACTAGTTACCAAAGCTAAGGGATTTTCGGTTTAACTCAGTGTAGAATTTAGTATGTACTTGTATCCATTGTGTTTAAAATAAAGTGCATGTATTCTCAGCCCAAAAATATAGATTGCAAAAGCAATTAAAAAGGGAGCAAATGAAACTCACCTTAGCAGCATATAAAGTTGTTCATCGTAATGTGACCGAAACTCGGAATATCAAATAATCGTAGATCTCAACATATCAATATTGAGATTCAATATTGTAGGAAAGTACGTAGACGCAACGGAGATGATAAACACTAGGTTTGATTCACAAATATACCCCCAAACATTACCCATAATTTCCTTGGCAATAACTCATAATTTTCTTAGCTCTATCCCGCTTGAAAACCATTTTGAAAGTGACACGCTCATGACCTCGTCGTAGTATTTTATGTATAATACTAGTTAATAATAATATTACTAATAATATTAAGATTAATAACAATATTAATAATAATAATAATAATAATAATAATAATAATAATAATAATAATAATAATAATAATAATAATAATAATAATAATAATAATAATAATAATAATAATATAAATAATTAAATGTTTACGGAGTATATGAAATAAAATGAAATCAAAGTGCAGAAATCGATCAATTTATAGATGTAATCTGGAATCCATTGTCATGCGATCGCATGAGTTTCATTTGATATGGCCATGCGATCGCATGGCCAGCTGTACCTGATCACAATGTTTTAACTTTTTGTTTGTCGACATAATTTAATAATAATATATATAATATATATAATTTAAATTAATTAATTATATATTATATTTTATTCCCGTGCTTAGTGGACTTGTAACTTTTGCTTCGATAAGTCGTACGTCATCACTCGACTTATGTCTCGGTTCCGGTTTTTCGAATGTCCTTTCGTACGCTGAGAAAACTTGTACATTACATTTTGGGATACGTACCTTAGTCAAAATATAGCCTTAAATTATCCCTAAATTATATCACTCGATATATAACTTATACATTTGAGTGTTTTGGTCATTTACTTCTATAAATCATCGTCTCGATATTTGTTAAAATACATTTTAAAATAGTGTTTTACTGTAGCAATTCACTGTAGCAAATAGTGATTTTCGAAAACACTGTAGCATTTTGGGTACTGTAGCAATTTAAAAATACTGTAGCAAATTAGTGTTTTAGTGGTTCATCTTAAACGCTTTAGTTAACTTATCTAAATATCAATCGAATCAATAAACGAATGTTACTATCGTTTACTAAATAACTTGAAATTATATATATATGTATATATCTTTTTAATATACATAAATCAGTTTTTAAATACACATTGGAAGTTATTTATAAATAAATTTTAATAATAAATATTTCAACTTATCATATATATTCAAATAGATATTTAAACCAATAAGTTTAATGTACGGTATCAAACAATTAATACATTGTTACCTTTTCAAGTTATAGTATATATGTATCTATTTACATATAATTGTTCGCGAAACGTCGAAAACAACCGAAGGGTATTTAAATATATAAAAGTAGTTCAAAAATTTTGATATTCAACTTCATAGACTTTGCTTATCGTGTCAGAAACGTTAAAGATTAAGTTTAAATTTGGTCAAAAATTTCCGGGTCATCACACTAGGAAAGGTCTCCACACCCTTATAAGGCATGCTTCGTTCCCCTCTCCAACCGATGTAGGACAGATGTAACACGGATGTTACACGCTATTGCATACTAAATTAAGGACAAGATTTGGAGTCCATGTTTGTATGATATTGTTTAAAAACTGCATTCGGAAAATTATATTGTTGTACCATATTATTGTAAACCATTATGTAATGGTAGTGTGTAACCGTTACATTTTAGATTATCATTACTTGATGATCTATGCTTTTAAAACCTTTATCGATAAAATAAAGGTTATGGTTTGTTTTAAAAATCGAATGCAGTCTTTGAAAAACGTCTCATATAGAGGTCAAAACCTCGCAACGAAACCAATTAATCTGAAACGTTTATAATCGATATGAACGGGACATTTCAGTTGGTATCAGAGCGTTGGGCTTAGAGAACCCAAAATTTGCATTAGTGTGTCTTAACAAGTTTGTTAGGATGCATTAGTGAGTCTGGACTTCGACCGTTTTTACTTTAAAAATGATTGCTTAACACTTTTGTTGGAAATTATATATTTTTACATGTAAATATTATGTGGTATATTACTAATGTATTAGTTAATGTGTGATAGATGTCTACTTCTAGTACCAATTCCATCGACTCACCTAATAACAATGAAGAGTCGAATATATTTTGGAAAGATTCTCAAATTCTCGAAGAAGATGAACTGGAAGAAGAGGAACCGGAAGAAGAAGAAGTTCCGGAGTAGGAAATGATAAAAATCACAGAAAAAGTTGTTCTTCTGGGAAAATGATTTTTCTTATGAACATGAAACTATATCCAAAAATCATGGTTAAACTCAAAGTGGAAGTATGTTTTTCCAAAATGGTCATCTAGACGTCGTTCTTTCGACTGAAATGACTACCTTTACAAAAACGACTTGTAATCTGTATTTTCGACTATAAACTTATACTTTTTCTGTTTAGATTCATAAAATTAAGTTCAATATGAAACCATAGCAACTTTAATCACTTAAACGGATTTAAAATGAAGAAGTTAAGGGTAAAACAAGATTGGATAAATTTTCTTGTTGTAGCTACGTGAAAATTGGTAACAAATCTATATTAATCATATCCTAGCTAACTCATATTGTATTATACATGTATTCGAATATATTATGTAATCTTGGGATACCATAGACACGAATACAATGTTTTGACATATCATATCGACCCATCTATATATAGATTTCGGAACAACCATAGACACTCTATATGCAGTAATGTTGGAGTTAGCTATACAGGGTTGAGGTTGATTCCAAAATATTATATACTTTGAGTTGTGATCTAGCCTGAGGCTTGTCTACACAAGGTCGTGGATTGATTCGAGATAATATATTGCTTTATTTCTGTACATCTAACTGTGGACAACTAGTTGCAGGTTAATAACGAGGACAGCTGACTTAATGAACTTAAAACAGCAAAACGTGTTATAAATGTTGTAAATATATTTTGAACATAATTTGATATATACATATTTGTTATAGGTTCGTGAATCGACCAGTGGCCAAGTCTTATTTCCCGACGAAGTAAAAATCTGTGAAAGTGAGTTATAGTCCCACTTTTAAAATCTAATATTTTGGGATGAGAATACATGCAGTTTTATAAATGTTTTACGAAATAGACACAAGTAAATGAAACTACATTATATGGGTGAATGATCGAAGCCGAATATGCCCCTTTTGCTTGGTAACCTAAGAATTAGTAAACCGATCTACTAATTGACGCGAATCCTAAAGATAGATCTATTGGGCCTAACGAACCCCATCCAAAGTACCGGATGCTTTAGTACTTCGAGTTGTTTTATCATGTCCGAAGGATTTCCCAGAATGATAGGGGATATTCTTATATGCATCTTGTTAATGTCGGTTACCAGGTGTTCACCATATGAATGATTTTTATCTCTATGAATGGGATGTATATTGAAATATGAAATCTTGTGGTCTATTATTATGATTTGATAATATATAGGTTAAACCTATAACTCACCAACATTTTTGTTGACGTTTAAAGCATGTTTATTCTCAGGTGATTATTAAGAGCTTCCGCTGTTGCATGCTAATATATGGACAAGATTTGGAGTCAGCATACTTGTATAATATTGTTTAAAACTGCATTCGAAATTTTCTTTGTTGTAACATATTAATATTGTAAACCAATATGTATTGGTAGTGTGTAAGTGTGATATTTTTAGATTATCATTTCTGATAATCTAGGTGGTGTCCTTTTAACCTTGTCGATAAAATAAAGGTTATGGTTTGTTTTAAAAACGAATGCAGTCTTTGAAAAACGTCTCATATAGAGGTCAAAACCTCGCAACGAAATCAATTAATATGGAATGTTTATAATAAATATGAACGGTACATTTCAGTTGGTATTCGAGCATTGGTCTTAGAGAACCTTAGTGTGTCTTATCGAGTTTGTTAGGATACATTAGTGAGTCTGGACTTCGCCTGTGTTTTCTTTAAAAACGATTGCTTAACACTTTTGTTGAAAACTATATATTATTAACATGTAATTATTATGTGATATATTAACCTCTTAATATGTTTGATATTGTGTGATAGATGTCTACCACTAGTACAAATTCCATCGACTCACCTAATAATAATGAAGAGTCGAATATACTTTGGGAAGATTCACAAATTCCGGAAGAGGAGGAACCGGAAGAGGAGGAACCGGAAGAAGAGGAACCGGAAGAGGAGGAACCGGAAGAGGAAGAACCAAAAGAAGAAGAGGTTCCGAAGGAAGAAATAGTGATACCTACAGTAAATCGGTTAAATAAAAGAAAATCCTCAACCAACGGACCAAAGTCAATAATGGTCAATGGTGTTTCCGCCGAGGAAGTAAAGTATTGGGAAGATAACCAATTTTCCGATGAATCGGATCCCGATGAGGATTCCGATGATGTTATAGAAATTACCTCGACCCAATTTAACAAAGCAAAAGAAAATAATAAGGGAAAAAGGTATACAAATAGAGAAACCTGATTCCAACCCCGATGAACTTTATATGTATCGGCAACATCCGTATTTCCTAAAAAGTAACAATAACCCGAGAACCTCTAAACCACCAGGTTTTTCTAAACCATTGTGGAAAACGACGGCTCGTATTAGAAGAACACCATATATCCCTATAAAATTAGGAAAACGAACCAAGTCCAAAGAAGAAGAAACCAGTGACTCAGATTAGAGAGTTGTAATCATGTTGTGTATTATGTGTATTGTAATGTGCTTGTACTTTTATGTTCTATGTAGAAATTGCTTGTAATGTTTGTTAATTATATTTTACAAATCTAATCCTTGTCTATTTTGCAGTATAAAAACAAAATGGACGTGAAGGGTAGACAACCGAATATTTTAGAAGACCTACCAGATAATATGATTGAGGAAATCATGTCTAGAGTCGGTCAGAATTCATCAGCACATTTAGTTATGGCGAAATTAACTTGTCAAACTTTTGAAAGACTTTCCAGAAATGCCTTAGTTTGTAAAAGGCTTTCCATTGATAGGTGGGGTATATCACATTGGGGAGACTGTAAGTTACGCCATGTTTTCTTTAAAGCATTAAATGCGGGGAACCCAAAAGCAATTTTTCGCTACGGGTTAAGAACCTATTTTGACTCAACATATCCCAGCATAGGATTTCGTGAATTAGAAAGAGCTTCTAACATGCAACATAAAGAAGCATGTTATGCTTACGGGTTAATAATATTCACTTCTCATCAAATTGAGAAAAAGAACATTGGGTTGCAACTTTTAAATAAAACATTCCCACAAGTGACGGACTCGGTAGTTGAGATGAGAAACAAGGTTTTTAGATTGTTACGGGGCTATTGGGCATTACGAAACCCTCGTCCTTTTGACGACATTACAACATGCAGCCTAGCCAATGGTCATAACGGTTACTTTCCACAAAACCAAGGATGGGAAGTCGTCTTAGTAAAACCAGAATGCATGACTTGTTTCTGGACTTATGAATTACGTGTCTTTATTTCTTTTGCTGAACAACTTGCGTATTAACTAGAATTGTCTTTATAGCTGCCGAGTAGCAATGTTATTATGTGCTATATTTCATCCTATATGTATAATGGCGGTATTGTAAGTTTGTAAAATATTGTATAAAAGTTTGAACGCAAATTATTATTGTAATAAGTTTTTTCATATAGAATCGCAGTAGTTAAATTGTATAGTAGCTACTAAGTATGAACTTAACGGGTAGGTACTACCCGAATTAAAACTATAAAATGCTAATATGAAGAAAAAACTTTTATAAATAAGTTCATATTATGCTACGAAATACTATTGACTACTCTTAAATTCTATATGATTAACTCAATTCTTTTGGCTATTTTTGAAGGAAATGGCACCGGCAACTCGTCAGAATTTGAACATGAGTGAGGAAGACTTCCGTGTTTTCCTTGCAGCAAACATAGCCGCAGTACAGGCTGCGATGCAAAATAACAATAACTCTGAATCTAGCAGTGGAACTAATTCCACAAGAAATCGTGTAGGATGCTCCTACAAAGAATTCACTGCCTGCAAACCTCTGGAATTCGATGGAACTGAGGGTCCAATTGGATTAAAACGATGGACTGACAAGGTCGAATCGGTGTTTTCCATAAGTAAGTGTACTGAAGAGGACAAAGTTAAGTACGCTACGCATACCTTTACAGGTACGGCGTTAACCTGGTGGAATACCTATCTTGAACAAGTAGGACATTAGAGAGTTACGAACACAAGGGTTTAACATTACCACATATGAACGACGATTCACAGAGTTGTGCCTATTATGTCCGGGAGCGTTCGAAGATGAAGAAGAGAAGATCGACATGTTTGTAAAAGGGTTACCAGTAAGGATTCAAGAAGATGTGAGTTCACACGAGCACACTTCTATACAGAAGGCAAGTCGAATGGCTCATAAACTCATAAATCAGATTGATGGAAGAATTAAAGAGCAGGCGGCCGACGAAGCCAACATGAAATAACTCAAGAGGAAGTGGGAGGAAAACGGTGACAAGAGTCACCAGAACAACAACAACAACATTTACAACCACAATCGTTACAACTATCCCAACAACCGCAATAACAATCGCAACAATAACCGAAATCCTAATAATAACTACAACAAACATCCCAACAACAACAACAATTACAACAACCATTTCAACAACAACAACAATCCCAACAACAACCTCAATAACAACAACGGCAACAAAAACCAAAAACAGCCATGTCATAAGTGTGAAGAAAATCACCAGGGGTTTTGCACGACATTTTGCAACAGGTGTAAAAGAAATGGTCATAGCGCGACAAAGTGTGAGGTCTACGGACCAAAGTTTAACAGAACTAAGGGAACAAATAGTGTCGGAACAAGTAATGCCTGAACGAATAGTGTCGGAGCAAGTAATACCAACGCTGTTTGTTTTAAATGTAGAAAACCGGGCCACATTATTAAAAATTTCCCGAATCAGGGGAATACTAATGGGCAGGGCCGTGGAAGAATTTTCAATATTAATGCAGCAGAAGCCCAGGAAGACCCGGAGCTTGTTACGAGTACGTTTCTTATTGACGATAAATCTGCTTATGTTTTATTTGATTCGGGTGCGGATAGAAGCTATATGAGTAGAGATTTTTGTGCTAAGTTAAGTTCCCCATTGACGTCTTTGGATAGTAAATTTTTACTCGAATTAGCAAACGGTAAATTAATTTCAGCAGATAATATATGTCGGGATAGAGAAATTAAACTGGGGGATGAAACGTTTAAAATTGATTTAATACCAGTAGAGTTAGGAAGTTTTGATGTAATAATTGGCATTGACTGGTTGAAAAAGGTGAGAGCAGAGGTCGTTTGTTACAAAAATGCGATTCACATTATGCGTGAAAAGGGAAGACCTTTAATGGTGTACGGAGAAAAGAACAACGCGAAATTAAATCTTATTAGTACTTTGAAGGCGTAAAAACTAATAAGAAAAGATTTTTACGTCATTCTAGCACATATCAAGGAAGTTAAACCTGAAGAAAAGAATATCAGTGATGTTCCCGTCGCAAAAGAATTTCCCGATGTATTTCTGAAAGAATTACCGGGACTACCTCCACACCGATCTGTTGAATTTCAAATAAACCTTGTACCGGGAGCTGCACCAATAGCTCGTGCTCCATACTGACTCGCACCCAGTGAAATGAAGAAACTTCAGAGTCAATTACAAGAACTTTTAGAGCGTGGTTTCATTCGACCAAGCACATCACCGTGGGGAGCTCCTGTTTTATTTGTCAAGAAGAAGGATGGTATATTTAGGTTGTGTATCGACTACCGAGAGTTGAACAAACTTGCCATCAAGAACCGCTACCCACTACTGAGAATCGATGACTTATTTGATCAACTACAAGGCTCGTCGGTTTATTCGAAGATTGATTTACGTTCTTGGTATCATCAAATGCGGGTGAAGGAGGATGATATTCCAAAGACTTCTTTTAGGACGCGTTACGGTCATTACGAATTTATGGTTATGCCATTTGGGTTGACTAACGCACCAGCTGTGTTCATGGACCTCATGAACCTAGTGTGTGGACCATATCTTGAAAAGTTTGTCATTTTTTTTATCGATGACATACTTATTTACTCGAAGAATGATCAAGAGCACGAAGAACATTTGAGAAAAGTGCTAGAGTTGCTGAGAAGAGAAAACTGTACGCTAAGTTTTCAAAGTGTGCATTTTTGTTGGGAGAAGTTCAATTCCTCGGTCACATAGTGAACAAAGAAGGTATTCAGGTGGATCCAGCAAAGATTGAAACCGTTGAAAAATGGGAAACCCCGAAAACTCCGAAGCATATACGCTAATTTTTAAGATTAGCTGGTTACTACAGAAGGTTCATCCAAGATTTTTCCAGAATAGCAAAACCCTTGACTGCATTAACGCATAAAGGGAGCAAATTTGAATGGAAGGATGAACAAGAGAAAGCGTTTCAATTGTTAAAGAAAAAGTTAACTACGGCACCTATATTGTCATTACCTGAAGGGAATGATGATTTTGTGATATATTGTGACGCCTCAAAGCAAAGTCTTGGTTGTGTATTAATGCAACGAATGAAGGTAATTACTTATGCGTCTAGACAATTGAAGATTCACGAGCAGAATTATACGATGCATGATTTGGAATTAGGCGCGGTTGTTTTTGTATTAAAGATTTGGAGGCACTACTTATATGAGGTCAAAAGTATTATATATACCGACCACAAAAGTCTTCAACACATATTTAATCAGAAACAACTGAACATGAGGCAGCGTAGGTGGATTGAATTGTTGAATGATTACGACTTTGAGATTCGTTACAACCCGGGGAAGGCAAATGTGGTAGCCGACGCCTTGAACAGAAAGGACAGAAAACCCATTCGTGTAAAAGCTATGAATATAATGATTCACACTAACCTTACTACTCAAATAAAGGAGGCACAACAAGGAGTTTTAAAAGAGGGAAACTTAAGGGATGAAATACCCAAAGGATCGGAGAAGCATCTTAATATTCGGAAAGACGGAACCCGGTATAGGGCTGAAAGAATTTGGGTACCAAAATTTGGAGATATGAGAGAAATGGTACTTAGAGAAGATCATAAAACCAGATACTTAATACATCCTGGAACGGGAAAGATATACAATGTAACATCCCGCGTTTTTCCGTTAAATTATTTTAACACCGTCTTTTTTTTTAAAAAAATAATATCCCTCGTCACCTATACTCGTGCACTTCGTTAACTAGTGTTCATGATAATCCCGTTACTCGATTTTAACATCTCTCGTTAACTTGCGTTTTGAAAATATTCGTTTGGTTATTTCCCGCACCCGACAACAAACTTGAGGGACTAATCTCGCCACTCGGGTAAACTTGGCTAACTAGTGACTCCTCACCACCCCACACTTCATTTCACCATCTTCTTCCTCTTTTTCTTTCTTCCTTTTCTCTCAAGAACACAAACACAAAATTCATCATCTAATTTTGATCTTGGAAGCTCACAACAAATCCGACTACATATTCTTAATCCTCTCGTCATCCTCTACGATTTGATACTAACTTCATCGATTTTGGGTAACATTTCTAAAACTCTAGATTTCTCAAATTCGTGTTTTTGACTTGATATGTTGTTAGTTAGTGTCTATGGCTCGTGTATAACATGAATATATGATTTGTATGCTCGATCTTGATGTTTTGGTGTAACTAGCTTGAAAATGAAAAGTGTATGCTTAATCTTTGATTTTGGATGATGAAATGTGTTTAGATGTTAATGTTTGTGTGTTCAAAGTGTTAGTTACTTCAATAGCTTCGTTTTGGTGTGTTGATTGACATGAAAACCTTACATTAACATGATTAGTGATTTTGAGGTTTGGTTAGGGTTTGACAACTCTTAAAACGAACTTTTGATGCGTTGAATGCTTATTAATGTTATTGATAAGTGTTTAGTTGTATTACATGTTTCATTACCTTCAAAACGGCATATGATATGTATAAATTGGATTCCCGAAACTTGAATTGCAATTGATGAACTTGAAACCTTGTTTTGGAACGTTTAACGAACTTTCGACGAGATTTTTGTTGTCTAAAATGATAAATTTGATTTAGGAAATGTATCTAGTTATGTTCCTTGTCGAAATAGCTTTCCGGTGATATAAAATACATGTCTTGATTGTTTGCGGATCATAAACTAGGATTGATTGAAGTTTGGCTCGTGCCTTGTGTTTTCTGCAAACAGGACCTGTAAGCCTTTTGGGACGCCGTCCCAACCTCCTAGACGCCGTCCCACCTTTTGAACCTAGACGCCGTCTAGGATATCAGGACGCCGTCCCACCCTTCATTGTGGGACGCCGTCTAGCCAATTGGGACGCCGTCCCATTGTACTAAAACTGGCTGTTTGGGTTGTCTTTTGACGTAAAAATGTTTGCTATGCTACGGGCCTCCGATTAACATGAAACTTGGCCAACATACTCATATATGATTATATAACTTAGAAAAATTGTCGGATACCCGACCCGACCCCGTTGACTTTGACTTTGACCAAGTTTGACTTTTAATCAAACTTAACCAAATGGTTGTGTAATCGTTCTAACATGCTTTTATACTTGTATCTTGCCTGAAACATGACAACTTGATTCGCATGCTACATTATTGAGTCGTAACGAGCCATAGGACTAATTGAACATCTTTGACCTATCGTGTTTACCGTTATTGATACAAACCTATTGTTTAGGTCAAGACTAGCATTGTTCTTTGCACACGTTTACTTGTTGAAGTACTTTATTAACTCTCGCGCTCAAGGTGAGATCATAGTCCCACCTTTTCAACAACTTTTATACTTTTACATCGTGGGCTGAGAAAACATATACTTTGTTACATCTTGTACTACTTACTTTTATGTTTTGAACACAAGTGTGAAAACAAACATTCCACGTGCGAGTTAGAACAAAAATGCCTCAATTCGATTATCATTAGTTACACTTGCAGGGTGTAAGCGAGAACTTATATTGTGTGGCCATACGGGTTTAACAAACCCTCATTCGGACGGTTCGCTACCGTTATGTGGATGAAATATATTTTTTGTGTTTTAGTGTGGGTTCTAGCACTGTGTGATGGGGTAACGTTGGTTAAGTTTTGATAATTGAGTGCTCGCGTATAACAACACTTTTGGAATGCAAATGATTTGGATAATCTACGTTATGGAAATACAAAATCTTGTGGTTCAAAAACAACGATTAATACTTACTAAACCTATGATTTCACCAACGTTTTCGTTGACAGATTCTTCTATGTTTTCTCAGGTTTTGAATGCTTAGTGATACATGCTTCCGCACTCTTTTGATACTTGCTTGGATGTCGAGTATACATGCATTTTGGAGCATCTTTTGAACTTATTTAAACTGTGTCGCATAGTTTTCATTTGTACTTATAACGTTGTAACTTAACTTGTGGTCAATTATCTTTGTAAGCTTTGAAACAATCTTTACACTTGAATGGATGCGACATATTTTGGGTCAAACGTCTGTTTTAAAGACTTATGACCAGGTAATGGGACCTACGTAGTCGACGCCGTCACTTGACGATTTGTGGGGGTCGCTACAAGTGGTATCAGAGCCAGGTTGTAGGGATTTAGAGTTCATTTGTGTCCACCCCGAGTCATAGGGTACATAGGTGAAT
Source organism: Rutidosis leptorrhynchoides (assembly GCF_046630445.1). Taxonomy (NCBI): domain Eukaryota; kingdom Viridiplantae; phylum Streptophyta; class Magnoliopsida; order Asterales; family Asteraceae; genus Rutidosis; species Rutidosis leptorrhynchoides. Next base: position 342,370,936 of record NC_092336.1, read on the forward strand.
CTAGACTACAACCGGCATATAGACTGAAGTAGGGATTACTTGACTAATTGTGCATTTATACTCGAACTCTTCTATCATATCTAACTCGTATTCGATCTTAATCTTAAGTTGATAAATTTTGTTGATGCGCCACCTTGACTTTATGAAGTAATGTTAAATGCACATGAGAATCAGGGTAATATAATTTCCGGGATTATATTACGGTGATTCACATGGACGTTCCGACATTATGACATAAAGAATTTAAGGCGAGTCAAGGAAAATTTTCTCTACATCATCATTCCCTATCATGATTAGTATTATTGAGAATACTAATCAACGATATTCTTGTGTCTTGAAGGAACAATGCTTCCCCGTCGCGGACCACGTAATGAAACTTCCGAACAAGCTTTTCAACGTATGATAGCCACCGCCATAGGTGCGGCTATGGCTAGTATCTCCTCCGACATCAATAACAACCACAACCACAACAACCATGGAGCCGGTAATTCAAACGAGGGTTGCTCCTACAAAACTTTCATGGGGTGCAAACCTCACACCTTCGATGGGACCGGAGGACCGGTTGTGCTCACCCGATGGTTTGAGCAAACAGAAGCCGTTTTTAGCATAAGCGGTTGTCGGGACCAAGACAAAGTCAAATATTCCACCCACACTTTTGCCGGTATCGCCCTCACATGGTGGAATACGTATGTGCTGTCGGTGGGTATCGATGAAGCCCACACACTCTCATGGGCCGACTTAAAGAAAAAGATGATCACCGAATACTTCCCGTGCGAAGAGACCCGTAAGCTCGAACACGAACTAAGAACTTTAAAAGCGGTCGGGAATGACCTAAAGGCATATAATCAACGATTTTCTGAGCTATCCTTGATGTGCCCAAACCTCGTGACCCCCGAACCTCTAAGGGTTGAACTTTACATGGATGGTCTTCCCAAGAGCATCAAACAAGGAGTAATGTCATCCAAACCCAGTAATCACCAAGAGGCCCTGAATATGGCCCGTCAATTGATCGAAACGGTAGACGAGATTGAAGTGCCGGCACCTAAAGCCGAGGATGATTCGGGTGACAACAAAAGAAAATGGGAAGCCCCCCAATCGAGTAACTACAACAACAACTTTTCCAAGGAACCTCTCACCCCCGTCGGCAAGAAAAGTTATGCCGGGACACGACCTTTTTGCAACAAATGCCACAAGCATCATTTTGGTGAATGTGGCAAGCTAATTTGCCATCGGTGCCAAGGTAGTGGTCATATTGCCAAGTATTGTGGAAGTACCGCCCCCGTCACTCAAAAGGGGCCCGACGCACCAAAGCCGAGTATTTGCTACAAATGTGGCCAATCGGGTCATTTTAGGAATGAATGCCCAAAGAATAAAGCAAAAACCAACGCGCGCCGTTGAACTTACAACATCGACACCTAGGATGCCCGAGACGATGATGGACTAGTCACGGGTACGTTTCTTCACAACAAACCGTATATTTCATACTTGTTCGATTCGATTACCGCTAGACGTTTTACAACCAATACTTTGACTTGTACTCATTACCTTCCATCTTTTCCCCTCGATACTATTTAGGCAATTTAAGCGACCAACGGAAAAATATTGTGTGCCTATAAATATTATCGGAGGATATACGTTAAGAAATTGAACTCGACACCAATAGAACTAAGGAACTCAAAACCTATTCATTAAGGAGAAATTGTTGCCCTACATTTATGTATAGATTATTGTGAACTAAGAAATTTTCGGTTGCAAACCGATACCCTCTCCCTCGCATCCATGACCTCATGATTATTTGCACGAATCCCGTATGTTCCAAATCGACCTCCGTTCCGGTTATCACCGATTGGGGTTAAGGGAGACGATGTCTCCTAAGCCATCTTCCGAACTCACAACGTTAGTTGTAAATCTCTCTTAGTACCGTCGATTTATTTAGGACTCCGTCCGTATTCATGAACCTCCTAAACCACGTATGCAAACTTATCTAGACAAATCTGTTATCGTATTTATAGATGACATCTTAACTTATTCAACTAAGTTCAATTTTCTAGACTATGATGTTAATGGTCAAGGCATTACAATCAATCTCGAAATCAAGCCATATGTAATCAGGGAACTCTCCCAACTCAGACTTGTATTCGTAAAAAAAAAAAAAAAAAAAAAAAAAAAAAAAAAAAAAAAATCTTAGATCTCACCGGTTCTTACCGAAAATTCATTTCTGACTTTTCTCGTGTTACACGACTTTAATCTCTCCGCGATCGAACCTTGAGCGTGATTCTTCACACCAATATTTCTAGCTAAATTCGTACAACACCAGATGGGACTCAAATATGGAAATATTTCTACTTGAACGCCGAAAGGCATACTCTCTCGTCTCAAAAATCAACATAACTAAAATTCGTTATTTTGCACGAAGAATTCGAATACTAAATTGTGGACCCGATCAATTTTCTCGTTATCACGTACCACACTACATACCTATGTTATTCCACCGTTACCGTCTGATATTACTGGAATTTAAGATAACACACAATCCAACGATACTTCACTCTTCTTTGACTTAACGCCCTTGCGTTGCTGATAATCGTCCAACCATTATTCAACCCCGAACTATACAATTACGTGTACTATCTCGTTTCTCTTTCAGACTTCATTTTTTTTTTTTACAACTAGAGGCACGTTATGGCAACCTCGAGATGCAAGCTCATCCTATTCTAAGTCCTCATTTCACTCCTATCTTTATCGCTCGCATTTCCGTTTAAGGAAACTCCTTGTAACATTTCTCCATGGATAGAGAAACTCCTTATATTACATTAGTATTCGCCACAAGGGTGAATTGTTCTAACGAACATTTTCGAACCCTAACTAACTTGTTCAAACGTATATTAAGAGATTCTATTCCAACACGGTGCATCTTTGTCAATTATCACGTATCGAAATACTCGTTTCACTTCTAGTTTTGCAAGAAACCTTGGAGACCCGCTTAGACATGAGTACCGCGTACCACCCACAAACCGACGAACCGAGCAAACGAACGATTTACGTCTTGGAAAGACATGTCACAAACTCGTATTGTCACCTTTAGTAGATCACCCTTACAACAGTAGATACCACTCGTGTGTTCACACGCACTTTCCGAAACCCTATATGACCGCTAATGTCATACCCCTGTTCATTTAACCAAAGCATCAACCACCGAAATCTGAACTCCATCAAGAAACAACAATTGAAATCATTCAAATCCGAGGAGGGCTCGAGACGATCCGTAGTCGCCAGAAGAGTTATACCAAACTTAGATGAAAACCTCACAAATCCCAGTGTGTAACCGCGTAATATTGAGAAACCGCACCTTGGAAGGGTGTGATCCATTTTGGGAAATCGAGAAAGGCTATACCCGCATTATTGAACCTTTTGAAACCTTGGGGCGTATTAGAACTGCTTCCTACCGTTTAGAACTTCCGACTCAATTAATTTTCCGTTTACCCTACATTTCGTGTAACAAACTTAGAAACGTGTCCTGCGGAACAGGAACGTGCAATCCTGCTAGATACATCAACTATCGATGACAAACTACTCTTCATAGGAAAACCAGTTGAAACCGGGGATCGTAAAAAAAAAACCAAACCTTAACACAACGTGAAACCCTGACTATCCAAATTCATGAGAACACGCAAGGACGTACCTACACTTATTCATATCATGAACAACGTAAAGTCTCGAGTAAGAGATATCGACTACTACTTCCAACTAAATTTCGGGACGAAATTTCTTTTAAGGTGTGGATAATGTAACATCCCGCGTTTTTCCGTTAAATTATTTTAACACCGTCTTTTTTTTTTAAAAAATAATATCCCTCGTCACCTATACTCGTGCACTTCGTTAACTAGTGTTCATGATAATCCCGTTACTCGATTTTAACATCTCTCGTTAACTTGCGTTTTGAAAATATTCGTTTGGTTATTTCCCGCACCCGACAACAAACTTGAGGGACTAATCTCGCCACTCGGGTAAACTTGGCTAACTAGTGACTCCTCACCACCCCACACTTCATTTCACCATCTTCTTCCTCTTTTTCTTTCTTCCTTTTCTCTCAAGAACACAAACACAAAATTCATCATCTAATTTTGATCTTGGAAGCTCACAACAAATCCGACTACATATTCTTAATCCTCTCGTCATCCTCTACGATTTGATACTAACTTCATCGATTTTGGGTAACATTTCTAAAACTCTAGATTTCTCAAATTCGTGTTTTTGACTTGATATGTTGTTAGTTAGTGTCTATGGCTCGTGTATAACATGAATATATGATTTGTATGCTCGATCTTGATGTTTTGGTGTAACTAGCTTGAAAATGAAAAGTGTATGCTTAATCTTTGATTTTGGATGATGAAATGTGTTTAGATGTTAATGTTTGTGTGTTCAAAGTGTTAGTTACTTCAATAGCTTCGTTTTGGTGTGTTGATTGACATGAAAACCTTACATTAACATGATTAGTGATTTTGAGGTTTGGTTAGGGTTTGACAACTCTTAAAACGAACTTTTGATGCGTTGAATGCTTATTAATGTTATTGATAAGTGTTTAGTTGTATTACATGTTTCATTACCTTCAAAACGGCATATGATATGTATAAATTGGATTCCCGAAACTTGAATTGCAATTGATGAACTTGAAACCTTGTTTTGGAACGTTTAACGAACTTTCGACGAGATTTTTGTTGTCTAAAATGATAAATTTGATTTAGGAAATGTATCTAGTTATGTTCCTTGTCGAAAGAGCTTTCCGGTGATATAAAATACATGTCTTGATTGTTTGCGGATCATAAACTAGGTTTGATTGAAGTTTGGCTCGTGCCTTGTGTTTTCTGCAAACAGGACCTGTAAGCCTTTTGGGACGCCGTCCCAACCTCCTAGACGCCGTCCCACCTTTTGAACCTAGACGCCGTCTAGGATATCAGGACGCCGTCCCACCCTTCATTGTGGGACGCCGTCTAGCCAATTGGGACGCCGTCCCATTGTACTAAAACTGGCTGTTTGGGTTGTCTTTTGACGTAAAAATGTTTGCTATGCTACGGGCCTCCGATTAACATGAAACTTGGCCAACATACTCATATATGATTATATAACTTAGAAAAATTGTCGGATACCCGACCCGACCCCGTTGACTTTGACTTTGACCAAGTTTGACTTTTAATCAAACTTAACCAAATGGTTGTGTAATCGTTCTAACATGCTTTTATACTTGTATCTTGCCTGAAACATGACAACTTGATTCGCATGCTACATTATTGAGTCGTAACGAGCCATAGGACTAATTGAACATCTTTGACCTATCGTGTTTACCGTTATTGATACAAACCTATTGTTTAGGTCAAGACTAGCATTGTTCTTTGCACACGTTTACTTGTTGAAGTACTTTATTAACTCTCGCGCTCAAGGTGAGATCATAGTCCCACCTTTTCAACAACTTTTATACTTTTACATCGTGGGCTGAGAAAACATATACTTTGTTACATCTTGTACTACTTACTTTTATGTTTTGAACACAAGTGTGAAAACAAACATTCCACGTGCGAGTTAGAACAAAAATGCCTCAATTCGATTATCATTAGTTACACTTGCAGGGTGTAAGCGAGAACTTATATTGTGTGGCCATACGGGTTTAACAAACCCTCATTCGGACGGTTCGCTACCGTTATGCGGATGAAATATATTTTTGTGTTTTAGTGTGGGTTCTAGCACTGTGTGATGGGGTAACGTTGGTTAAGTTTTGATAATTGAGTGCTCGCGTATAACAACACTTTTGGAATGCAAATGATTTGGATAATCTACGTTATGGAAATACAAAATCTTGTGGTTCAAAAAACAACGATTAATACTTACTAAACCTATGATTTCACCAACGTTTTCGTTGACAGATTCTTCTATGTTTTCTCAGGTTTTGAATGCTTAGTGATACATGCTTCCGCACTCTTTTGATACTTGCTTGGATGTCGAGTATACATGCATTTTGGAGCATCTTTTGAACTTATTTAAACTGTGTCGCATAGTTTTCATTTGTACTTATAACGTTGTAACTTAACTTGTGGTCAATTATCTTTGTAAGCTTTGAAACAATCTTTACACTTGAATGGATGCGACATATTTTGGGTCAAACGTCTGTTTTAAAGACTTATGACCAGGTAATGGGACCTACGTAGTCGACGCCGTCACTTGAGGATTTGTGGGGGTCGCTACATACAAGGATCTTAAGAAACATTTTTGGTGGCCGGGTATGAAAGCCGATGTTGTTAAATACGTAGGAGAATGTTTGACGTGTTCTAAGGTCAAAGCTGAGCATCAGAAACCATCAGGTCTACTTCAACAACCCGAAATCCCGGAATGGAAATGGGAAAACATTACCATGGATTTCATCACTAAATTGCCAAGGACTGCAAGTGGTTTTAGTACTATTTGGGTAATAGTTGATCGTCTCACCAAATCAGCACACTTTCTGCCAATAAGAGAAGATGACAAGATGGAGAAGTTAGCACGACTGTATTTGAAGGAAGTCGTCTCCATACATGGAATACCAATCTCTATTATATCTGATAGGGATGGCAGATTTATTTCAAGATTCTGGCAGACATTACAGCAGGCATTAGGAACTCGTCTAGACATGAGTACTGCTTATCATCCACAAACTGATGGGCAGAGCAAAAGGACGATACAAACGCTTGAAGACATGCTAAGAGCATGTGTTTTTGATTTCGGAAACAGTTGGGATCGACACCTTCCGTTAGTAGAATTTTCCTACAACAACAGCTACCAATCAAGCATTGAGATGGCACCGTTTGAAGCACTTTATGGTAGAAAGTGCAGGTCTCCGATTTGTTGGACTGAAGAGGGGGATAGATAGATTACGGTTCCGGAGATAATACGAGAAACTACCGAAAAGATCATCCAAATTTAACAACGATTGAAAACTGCCCAAAGTCAACAAAAGAGCTACGCTGACATTAAAAGAAAAGATATAGAATTTGAAATTGGAGAGATGGTCATGCTTAAAGTTGCACCTTGGAAAGGCGTTGTTCGATTTGGTAAACGAGGGAAATTAAATCCAAGGTATATTTGACCCTTCAAGATTATTGATCGTGTTGGACCAGTAGCTTACCGACTTGAGTTACCTCAACAACTCGCGGCTGTACATAACACTTTCCACGTCTCGAATTTGAAAAAATGTTTTGCTAAAGAAGATCTCACTATTCCGTTAGACGAGATCCAAATCAACGAAAAACTTCAATTCATCGAAGAACCCGTCGAAATAATGGATCGTGAGGTTAAAAGACTTAAGCAAAACAAAATACCAATTTTTAAGGTTCGATGGAATTCCCGTAGAGGACCCGAGTTCACCTGGGAAGGAGAAGGTCAGATGAAGAAGAAATACCCGCACTTATTTCCAGAAGATACGTTAACACCTCCAACTGCTTAAAATTTCGGGATGAAATTTATTTAACGGGTAGGTACTGTAGTGACCCGAACTTTTCCATGTTTATATATATTAAATGAAATTTATATTTACATGATTAAGTGTTTCCAACATGTTAAGCAATCAAACTTGTTATGATGTGATTAATTGAAATACGTTTCATATAGACAATTGACCACCCAAGTTGACCGGTGATTCACGAACGTTAAAACTTGTAAAAACTATATGATGACATGTATATGGATATATATATATAGTTAACATGATATTATGATAAGTAAACATATCATTAAGTATATTAACAATGAACTACATATGTAAAAACAAGACTACTAACTTAAGGATTTCTAAACGAGACATATATGTAATGATTATCGTTGTAACAATATTTAACTGTATATATATATCATATTAAGATATATTAATACATCATATTATCTTGATAATATAATAATTTAACATCTCATTTGATATTATAAAAAATGGGTTAACAACATTTAACAAGATCGCTAACTTAAAGGTTTCAAAACAACACTTACATGTAACGACTAACGATGACTTAATGACTCAGTTAAAATGTATATACATGTAGTGTTTTAATATGTAATTCATACACTTTTTAAAGACTTCAAGACACTTATCAAAGTACTTCTACTTAACAAAAATGCTTATAATTACATCCTCATTCATTTTCATCAACAATTTTACTCGTATCACCCGTATTCGTACTCGTACAACACCCAGCTTCTATATGTATATACTATTGGTATATACACTCCAATTATCAGCTATTAGCAGCCCATGTGAGTTACCTAACTATGTGGGAACCATCATTTAACATCTAGCATGAAATATCTCATAAGATTACAAACTAATGAAGACTATATGGACACCATAAGTTCACGTGAACTAGAGGTACCACAAACACACTTCCATTTCAATTTTCTTGAATCAAATTACTCTCTCTCAAGTGTTCTTCATTTGTTCTAATTGTTCTTCATCATATTCAACAAAATCTAGCTCAATCTAGTTGATAAATCCATACATAAACCAAGTTATAAAACAACTTCTCAAGAACACACCAACAACACTTCCAAGTTTGCTAGCTTACTTCCAATCTTGAAAATCCACTTTGAGTGATCATCCAATCTCAAGAAATCTTTCTTATTTACAGTAAGATATCTTTCTAATACAAGGTAATACTCATATTCAAACTTTGATTCAATTTCTATAACTTTAACAATCTTATTTCGAGTAGAAATCTTACTTGAACTTGTTTTCGTGTCATGATTTTGCTTCAAGAACATTCAAGCCATCGAAGGATCCTTTGAAGCTAGATCTATTTTTCTCATTTCCAGTAGGTTTATCCACAAAACCTGAGGTAGTAATGATGTTCATAACATCATTCAATTCGTATATATAAAACTATCTTATTCGAAGGTTTAAACCTGTAATCACTAGAACATAGTTTAGTTTATTCTAAACTTGTTCGCAAATAAAAGTTAATCCTTCTAACTTGACTTTTAAAATCAACTAGACACATGTTCTATATCTATATGATATGCTAACTTAATGATTTAAAACCTGGAAACACAAAAAACATCGTAAAACCGAATAAACGCCGTCGTAGTAACACTGCGGGCTGTTTTGAGTTAGTTAATTAAAAACTATGATAAACTTTGATTTAAAAGTTGTTCTTCTGGGAAAATGATTTTTCTTATGAACATGAAACTATATCAAAAAATCATGGTTAAACTCAAAGTGGAAGTATGTTTTTCCAAAATGGTCATCTAGACGTCGTTCTTTCGACTGAAATGACTACCTTTACAAAAATAACTTGTAATATGTATTTCTGACTATAAACTTATACATTTTCTGTTTAGATTCATAAACTTAAGTTTAATATGAAACCATAGCAACTTGAATCACTCAAAACGGATTTAAAACGAAGAAGTTATGGGTCAAACAAGATTGGATAAATTTTCTTGTTGTAGCTACGTGAAAATTGGTAACAAATCTATATTAATCATATCCTAGCTAACTCATATTGTATTATACATGTATTCTAATATATTATGTAATCTTGGGATACCATAGACACGAATACAATGTTTTGACATATCATATCGACCCATCTATATATATATCGAAACAACCATAGACACTCTATATGCAGTAATGATGGAGTTAGCTATACAGGGTTGAGGTTGATTCCAAAATATTATATACTTTGAGTTGGGATCTAGCTTGAGGCTTGTATACACGAGGTCGTGGATTGATTCGAGATAATATATTGCTTTATTTCTGTACATCTAACTGTGGACAACTAGTTGTAGGTTACTAACGAGGACAGCTGACTTAATGAACTTAAAACAGCAAAACGTGTTATAAATGTTGTAAATATATTTTGAACATACTTTGATATATAAATATTTGTTATAGGTTCGTGAATCGACCAGTGGCCAAGTCTTACTTCCCGACGAAGTAAAAATCTGTGAAAGTGAGTTATAGTCCCACTTTTAAAATCTAATATTTTGGGATGAGAATACATGCAGTTTTATAAATATTTTACGAAATAGACACAAGTAAATGAAACTACATTATATGGGTGAATGATCGAAGCCGAATATGCCCCTTTTGCTTGGTAACCTAAGAATTAGTAAACCGATCTACTAATTGACGCGAATCCTAAAGATAGATCGATTGGGCCTAACGAACCCCATCCAAAGTACCGGATGCTTTAGTACTTCGAGTTGTTTTATCATGTCTGAAGGATTTCCCGGAATGATAGGGGATATTCTTATATGCATCTTGTTAATGTCGGTTACCAGGTGTTCACCATATGAATGATTTTTATCTCTATGAATGGGATGTATATTGAAATATGAAATCTTGTGGTCTATTATTATGATTTGATAATATATAGGTTAAACCTATAACTCACCAACATTTTTATTAACGTTTAACGCATGTTTATTCTCAGGTGATTATTAAGAGCTTCTGCTGTTGCATGCTAATATATGGACAAGATTTGGAGTCAGCATGCTTGTATAATATTGTTTAAAACTGCATTCGAAATTTACTTTGTTGTAACATATTAATATTATAAACTAATATGTATTGGTAGTGTGTAAGTGTGATATTTTTAGATTATCATTTCTGATAATCTAGGTGGTATTCTTTTAACCTTGTCGATAAAATAAAGGTTATGGTTTGTTTTAAAAACGAATGCAGTCTTTGAAAAACGTCTCATATAGAGGTCAAAACCTCGCAACAAAATCAATTAATATGGAACGTTTATAATAAATATGAACGGGACATTTCAATTTTGACTCCACATATCCCAACATAGGACTTCGTTCTTTAGAAAGGGCTTCAAACATGCAACTTAAAGAAGCATGTTATGTTTACGAGTTAGTGATGTTCGCTTCTCACCAAATTGAGAAAAGAACATCGGATTGCAACTTCTAAATAAAACATTCCCACAGGTGACGGATTCAGTAGTTGGGGTGAGAGATAAGGTTTTAAAATTGTTACAGGGCTGTTGGGCATTACGTAACCCCCGTCCTTTTGATGACGTTACAACATGTTGTCTTGCCAACGGCCACAACGGTTGTTTTCCACAAGACCAAGGATGGGAAATAGTATTAGTAAAACCCGAATGCATGACTTGTTTCTGGTCCTATTAATTGCGTGTGTTTATTGACTTTCCTGAACGACTTGCGCTTAGTAGAATTGTCTTCACAACTTCCTTGTATCAAAGTTATTGTGTGCTATATTTCATGCTAAAAGTAAAATAGCGGTATTGTACGTTTGTAAAATATTGTATAAAAGTTCGAACACGAAATATTATTGTAATCAGTTTTTCATATAGAATGATAGTAGTTGAATTGTATATTAGCTACTAAGTATGAACTTAACGGGTAGGTACTACCCGAATTAAAACTTATAAAACGCTAATATGAAGAAAAAGCTTTAAAAAATGAGTTCATATTATGCTACGAAATACTATTGCCTACTCTTAATATTCTATATGATTAACTTAATTCTTTTGGCTATTTTTGAAGGAAATGGCACCGATTACTCATCTTAACTTGAACATGAGCGAGGAAGACTTCCGTGTTTTCCTTACAGCAAACATAGCCGCAGTACAGGCTGCGATGCAAAACAACAATAACTCTGAATCTAGCAATGGAACTAACGCCACAAGAAATCGTGTAGGATGCTCCTACAAAGAATTCACTTCCTGTAAACCTCTGGAATTCGATGGAATGGAAGGACTGATCGGATTAAAACGGTGGACCGAGAAGGTCGAATCGGTGTTTGCCATAAGTAAATGTATTGAAGAAGACAGGGTAAAGTACGCTACGCATACCTTCACAGGTACTGCGTTAACATGTGGAACACCTATCTCGAGCAGGTGGGACAAGATGCTGCTTACGCACTACCGTGGTCAGCATTCAAACACATGATGAATGAGCAGTACCGTCCCAGAAACGAGGTTAATAAGCTCAAGGTAGATTTTAGAGGATTACGAACACAAGGCTTCGATATTACCACATACGAACGACGATTGACAGAGTTGCGTTTATTATGTCCAAGAGTGTTCGAAGATGAAGAAGAGCAGATCGACGCATTTGTAAAAGGGTTACCAGAAAGGATTCAGGGGGAAGTGAGTTCAAACGAGCCCACCTCTATACAAAAGGCAAGTCGAATGGCTCACAAACTCATAAATCAGATTGAGGGAAGAATTAAAAAGCACACAGTCGAGGAGGCCAAAATGAAGCAAGACAAGAGAAAGTGGGAAAAAACAGTGACAAGGGTCACCAATCCAACAACAACAACAATCGCTATAACAACCATAACAACCACAATAATAACCGCAACAATAATCGCAATCCCAACAACAACTACAACAACTTCAACAACCATTCCAACAACAATAACAACCGCAACAACAACAATACCAATAATAACAACAAGAGGCAGATACCATGTCAGAGGTGTGAAGGATACCATCCGACTGGGTTATGTGTGGCATTATGTACTAAGTGTAATAGAAAAGGCCATGGTGCGACGAAGTGCGAAATCTACGGATCAATGGCTAAAGGAACAAATAATGCTGGAGCAAATTATGCCAACATTACTTGTTTCGGATGTGGGAAGAAGGGCCATTACAAAAATATGTGTCCAAACCAGGGGAATAATAATAATCAAGGCCGAGTAAGAGTCTTCAATATTAATGTGGTAGAAGCTCAGGAAGACCCAGAGCTTGTTACGGGTACGTTTCTTATTGACGATAAACCTGCTTATATTTTATTTGATTCGGGTGCGGATAGAAGCTATATGAGTAGAGATTTTTGTGCCAAATTAAATTGTTCATTAACGCCTCTGGATAATAAATTTTTAATCGAATTAGCAAACGGTAAATTAATTACAGTAGATAAAATATGTTGAAGTCGAGAAATTAAACTGGTTGGTGACACGTTTAAGATTAATTTGATACCAGTAGAGTTAAGGAGTTTTGATGTGATAATTGGCATGGACTGGTTGAAAAAGAAAAGAGCAGAGGTCATATGTTACAATAATGTGATTCGCATTATGCTCGAGAAGAGAAAACCCTTAATGGTGTACGGAGAAAAGAGCAACGCGAAATTAAATCTTATTAGTAGCTTGAAGGCACAAAAGCTAATAAGAAAAGGTTGCTATGTCATTCTAGCACACATCGAAGAAGTCAAACCCGGAGAAAAGAACATCAGTGATGTTCCCGTCGTAAAAGAATTTCCGGAAGTATTTTCGAAAGAATTACCGGGACTACCTCCACACCGATCTGTTGAATTTCAAATAGATCTTGTACAGGGAGCTGCACCAATAGCCCGTGCTCCTTACAGACTCGCACCCAGCAAAATGAAGGAATTACAGAGCCAATTACAAGAACTTTTGGAGCGTGGTTTCATTCAACCAAGCACGTCACCGTGGGGAGCTCCTATTTTGTTTGTCAAAAATAAGGATGGTACATTCAGGTTATGTATCGACTACCGAGAGTTGAACAAACTTACCATCAAGAACCGTTATCCACTACCGAGAATCGACGACTTATTTGATCAGCTGCAAGGTTCGTCAGTTTATTCAAAGATTGATTTACGTTCCGGGTATCATCAAATGCGGGTGAAGGATGATGATATTCTGAAGACTGCTTTAGAATGCGTTACGGTCATTACGAGTTTATGGTTATGCCGTTTGGATTGACTAACGCACCAGCTGTGTTCATGGACCTCATTAATCGAGTGTGTGGACCATATCTTGACAAGTTTGTCATTGTTTTTATCGATGGCATACTTATTTACTCAAAGAATGATCAAGAGCACGGAGAACATTTGAGAAAAGTGCTAGGATTGTTGAGGAAGGAAAAATTGTATGCTAATTTTTCAAAGTGTGCATTTTGGTTGAAAGAAGTTTAATTCCTCGGACACGTAGTGAACAAAGAAGGTATTCAGGTTGACCAGTGAAAGAATGAACCGTTGAAAACTGGGAAATCCCGAAAACTCCGAAGCATATACGCCAATTTTTAGGATTGGCTGGTTACTACAGAAGATTCATCCAATATTTTTCCAAAATAGCAAAACCCTTGACTGCATTAACGCATAAAGGGAAGAAATTTGAATGGAAGGATGAGCTAGAAAAAGCATTTCAATTGTTGAAGAAAAAGTTAACTACAACACCTATATTTTCATTACCTGAAGGGAATGATGATTTTGTGATTTATGGTGACGCTTCAAAGCAAGGTCTCGGTTGTATATTAATGTAACGAAAGAACGTAATTGCTAACGCGTCTAGACAATTGAAGATTCACGAACAGAATTATACGACCCATGATTTAGAATTAGGCGCTGTTGTTTTTGCATTAAAGATATGGAGACACTACTTATATGGGGTCAAATGTACCATATACACCGACCACAAAAGTCTCCAACACATATTTGATCAAAAACAACTGAACATGAGAGAACGTAGGTGGATTGAGCTGTTAAATGATTACGATTTTGAGATCGTTACCACCCGGGAAAGGCAAATGAATATAATTATTCATACTAACCTTAATACTCGAATAAAAGAGGTGCAACAAGGAGTTTTGATAGAAGGAAATTTGAAGAATGAAATACACAAAGGATCGGAAAAACATCTTAACATTCAAGAAGACGGAACCCGGTATAGGGCTGAAAGAATTTGGGTACCAAAGTTTGGAGGTGCGAGAGAAATGGTACTTAGGGAAGCACATAAAACCAGATATTCAATACATCCCGCAGCGGGAAAGATGTACCAAGATCTCAAGAAACACTTTTGGTGGCCGGGTATGAAAGCCGATGTTGCCACATATGTAGAGGAATGTTTGACTTGTTCTAAAGTCAAAGCTGAACATCAGAAACCATCAGGTCTACTTCAATAACCTGAAATCACGGAATGAAAATGGGAAAACATTACCATGGATTTCATTACTAATTTACCAGAGACTGCAAGTGGTTATGATACTATTTGGGTAATAGTCGATCGTCTCACCAAGTCAGCACACTTTCTACCAATGAGAGAAGATGATAAAATGGAGAAGTTAGCATGACTACACTTAAAGGAAGTCGTCTCCAGACATGGAATACCAATCTTTATTATCTCTGATAGGGATGGCAGATTTGTCTCAAAATTTTGGCAGACGTTACAACAAGCATTGGGGACTCGTCTAGACATGAGTATTGCCTATCATCCACAAACAGATGGGCAAAGTGAAAGGACGATACAGACACTTGAAGACATGCTACGAGCATGTGTTATTGATTTTAGAAATGGTTGGGATCGACATCTACCATTAGCAGAATTTTCCTACAACAACAGTTACCCCTCGAGTATTGAGGCGGCATCGTTCGAGGTACTTTATGGTAGAAAGTGCAGGTCTCTAATTTGTTGAAGCGAGGTGGGGGATAGAAAAATTACGGGTTCGAAAATCATCCAAGAAACTACTGAGAAAATCATTCAAATTCAACAACAGTTGAAAACCGCACAGAATCGGCAAAAGAGCCACGCGGACATTAGAAGAAAAGATTTAGAATTTAAAATTGGTGACATGGTCATGCTTAAGGTATCACCTTGGAAAGGCGTTGTTCGTTTTGGAAAACGGGGAAAACTAAACCCGAGATACATTGGGCCATTCAAGATTATTGATCGTGTCGGACCGGTAGCTTATCGACTTGAATTACCGCAACAATTAGCTAACGTACATAATACCTTTCACGTCTCGAATCTAAAGAAATGCTTAGCTAAAGAAGATCTCACTATTCCTTTAGACGAAATTAAGATCAACGAAAAATACAATTCGTTGAAGAACCCGTCGAAATAATGGATCGTGAGGTTAAAGGACTCAAGCAAAACAAAATATCAATCGTTAAAGTTCGTTGGAATGCTCGTAGAGGACCTGAGTTCACCTGGGAGTGTGAAGATCAGATGAATCTGAAATACCCGTACGTATTTCTAGATGATGCGTCAACACCTCCATCTACTTAAAATTTCGGGACGAAATTTATTTAACGGGTAGGTACTGTAGTGACCCGAACTTTTCCATGATTATATATTATATGAGATTAATATTTACATGATTAAATGTTTCCAACATGTTAAGAAATCAAACTTGTTAAGACTTGATTAATTTAAACGGATTTTTATGTAAACGTTTGACCACCCAGTTTGTCCGATGATTCACAAACGTTATAACTTGTAAATTACATGATAATATATAGATGGACATATATATATGATTAACATGATGAAATGATAATTAAGTATCTCATTATGTGTATTAACAATGAACTATATACATAAAATGAGACTACTAACTTAAGAATTTCGAATCAATATTTATATGTAACGATTATCGTTGTAATAACATTTAAATATTTATATATCGCATTAAGATATATTAATACACTATGTTATCATGGTAATATAAAAATTTAACATCTCATTAGTTATAATAACAATGGGATTAATTACATTAAACGAGATCGTTAACTTAAAGGTCTCGAAACAACACATACGTGTAACGACTAACGATAATTTAACGACTCAGTTAAAATGCATATATGTAGTGTATTAAGATGTATTAATACACTTTTAAAAGACTTCAAGACATATATCAAAATACTTATACTTAAAAAAATAATTACAATTGCATTCCCATTCGTTTTCATCAAGAATTCTAGTTGTATTCATACAGTATTCACACCCGTATTATGCACAGTTTCTAGACGTACTTACTATGGGTATATACTAATAGGAACTAGCATGGGATTCCACTCTTAATTATGTCATGCATGACTAATCAAGTTTAACATCTACCATGAACTATTCAACTAACTAGAACTCCTTTTAACCCCACTCACCACTCACCATTCACCTCTCACCACCCACTCCATTTCACTTCCAATTTTCTTTCTAATTCTCTCAAAACACACACACACTATCAAGAATGAAATTTCCAGCAAACTAATCATCATCTTCATCAAAAACTACTTCAAGAATCAAGCTTTAATCATCATACAAAATAACTACTCAAGAACACATCAAGAACACTTTCAACCTTACTAGATTACTTCCAATCTTGCAAATCCAACCTCAAGAAACCTTTGTTATTTACAGTAGGTTATCGTTCTAATTTAAGGTAGTAATCATAATCAAACTTTGATTTAATTTTTACAACTATAACTATCTTAATTCAAGTAGTAATCTTACTTGAACTTGTTTTCGTGTCATGATTCTACTTCAAGAACTTCCAAGCCATCAAAGATCCTTTGAAGTTCAAGTTATTTTCTCATCATTTCTAGTAGGTTTACCTACTATACTTGAGGTAGTAATGATGTTAATATAATCATTCGATTCATATATATATATATATATATACATATATATATATATATATATATATATAACTATCTTATTCGAAGATTATAACTTGTACTCACTAGAACATAGTTTTGTTAATTCAAAACTTGTTCGCAAACAAAGTTAATCCTTCTAACTTAAAATTTAAAATCAACTAAACACATGTTTTATATCTATATGATATGCTAATTTAATGATTTAAAACCCGAAAACACGAATAACACCTTAAAACCGGACATACGCCGTCATAGTAAAACCGGAGGCTGTTTTGGGTTGGATAATTAAAAACTATGAAAATCTTTGATTTGAAAGTTTTTCTTCTGAAAAAATGATATTTCTTATGAACATGAAACTATATCCAAAAATCATGGTTAAACTCAAAGTGGAAGTATATTTTTTCAAAATGGTCATCAAGACGTCGTTCTTTCGACTGAAATGACTATCTCTTTCAAAAATGACTTGTAACCTATAAATCTGACTATAAACCATCACTTTTTCTGTTTAGTTTCATAAATTTTAGTTCGATACGAAACCAGAGCAATTTGATTCACTCAAAACGGATTTTTAACGAAGAAATTATGGGTAAAACAAAATTGATAAAATTACTAGTTTTAGCTAGGAAATTTTTTATAACAAATCTATACTAACTATATCTTAGCTAACTTTCTTGTATTATACATGTCATGATAGACCATAGACACGTATACAATGTTTTGACATATCATATCGACATCATCTATATATATTATTTGGAATAACCGATAAGACACTATATGCGGTAATGCTCGAGTTAACATATAATGGGTCGAAGTTAATTCTAAAATAATATATATATATATACCTTGAGTTGTGATCGAGTCTGAGACATGTATACAATGGGTCGTGGATTGATTCGAGATAATATATATATAAATATATATATATATATATATATATATATATATATATATATATATATATATATATATATATATATATATATATATATATATATATATATATATATATATATATCGATTTATTTATGTACTACTAACTGTGGACTACTAATTGTGAACTACTAACGTTGGACTACTAATTTAACAACTTAAATCATCAAAACGTAATAAAAATGTTGTGAATATATTTATATCATACTTTGATATATATGTATATATTTGTTATAGGTTCGTGAATCGACCAGTTGCCAAGTCTTATTTTTTAACGAATTAAAATCCGTGAAAGTGAGTTATAGTCCCATTTTTACTATCTAATATTTTTGGGATGAGAATACATGCAGTTTTTAAATGCTTTACAAAATAGACACAAGTACTTGAAACTAAATTCTATGGTTGGATTATTAAACCGAATATCGCCCTTCAAGTCTGGTAACCTAAGAATTAGGGAAATGGCCCCTAATTGACGCGAATCCTAAAGATAGATCTATTGGGCCTAACAACCCCCATTCAGGTTATGGATGGCTTTAGTACTTCGAGATTATTAATATACAGACGAGAGGTTCTGTTTGGGGATATCCTATGCATTAAAGTTAATGTCGGTTACCATGTGTTCAATTCATACGAATGATTTTTATGCAGATCGATATTTATGAAAAATGAAATCTTGTGGTCTATTATTATTTGATATATAGATTAAACCTATAACTCACCAACATTTTTGTTGATGTTTAAGCATGTTTATTCTCCGGTGATAATTAAGAGTTTCCGCTATTGCATACTAAATTAAGGACAATATTTGGAGTCCATGTTTGTATGATATTGTTTAAAAACTGCATTCGGAAAATTATATTGTTGTACCATATTATTGTAAACCATTATGTAATGGTAGTGTGTAACCGTTATATTTTAGATTATCATTACTTGATGATCTATGTTTTTAAAACCTTTATCGATAAAATAAAGGTTATGGTTTGTTTTAAAAATCGAATGCAGTCTTTGAAAAACGTCTCATATAAAGGTCAAAACCTCGCAACGAAACCAATTAATATGAAACGTTTATAATCGATATGAACGGGACAATTCATTTACACGAATGAACTTCTCATGGCATGCAATATTGGCTCTATAACGATCGAGACAATCCATACCAACCACAATATCGAATTCACCCAACGTCATCGGGATAAGATTGATTTTAAAGGTTTCGACACCAAACACAACATTACAATTTTTACACACATCAACCACTAGCACCGTCTTTCCATCCGCTATTTCTACTTCTACCGGATAACTTAACTTATCTAGCGGTCTCTTAAGCTTAGGCACACATATCGGAGACACAAACGATAAACTAGCACCGCTATTAAATAGTATCCTTGTCGGATTAGAGTTAACCATGAAAGTACCTGAGACAACTTCATTGGATTGTTTGGCTTCATCATTGGTCATCAAGTAGTTTCGTACTATAGTCATACCCGCCGCCTTCTCTAGCCTCTTAACTTGATCATTTCGGAACTCGGGACACTTCGAATTTCGGTGTCCCTCTTTTTGACAATTAAAACAAGTGATTTTGTTCTTGGAACAGGGGTTCGGGCAATCACTAGCCATATGACCTTTCTGTCCACAATTGTAGCATGTATAAGAAAGAACCCCTGGAAGCACTCTTCTTCACGCTACTGACGCTCTCGATCGCACCCCTACTCTTCTTATTAGAATGGCTAGTAGCTTCAAACTTTATTTTGCTAAAATAGAAGTCACTTTTTCTCGGAGCAAGCTACTCAAAACCCTTAGCTATGTCAAACAACTCATCAAACGTCTTCACCGAGTTCCTACTAATCCTTTCTTGATAGTTATCATTCAAGGTTCGGTAAAATTCTTCCTTCAACATATGGTCGTTCCCGACATACTCCGGACAAAATTGGGTCTTCGATAAGAAAATGGACTTGAGAGTGTTCAAATCCATTGACCCTTGCCTCAAAGCACGCAACTCATCCTTAAGCCTTGAAAGATTGGCCGAAGTTCGGTACTCTTTGAAGAACTCCGCCTTAAACTCATCCCATGTCAAACTCATACTTTGCTCTTCACCATAAAGTCGGATTTTCGCATCCCATCACAACTTGGCATCACCCCTTAACATACTACTTTCGTACCTCGTCTTCTTATCGAGAGGGCATTCGCTTGTACGAAAGGCCCCCTCCATATCAGAGATCCAATGGTTGTTCTTTAATGGGTCTCACTCACCATCAAAGGTGGGAGGTTGAGCATCCTTGAAATTCTTGTAGTGAAAATCGCGCCCTCCAACATTATCACTTTGAAGGATAGCATTAACTGTTCCTTGATTAGATCGGTTACTTGCTCATCAACTGACTCTAGGAACATTTTCTTAATATCCGCTAGAAAGGCCTTGTGACGCCTTTGCATAATGGCCTCAACCTTGGCCGTTTGTTCGTACCTCCGTTATCGGTATCGTGCTTGTTTCTCATCTTCATTCTATAAAACGGAATATGTTAAACAACAAAACAAACGAGAACGACATATGTACACCACATCGCCCCATCTTTCTCAATACTAGTCGTACATTGCTTGTTTGACACGATTTGCACCCGTAACAATGGTAGTTAGTCATTGTTACGCGAGCATGTTGCTGTAACTTGCTAGTACAACGTCTATCTCGCTCGATGATTGCAAACGCAACACGAAACAATTATCATATAGTTAATTCACCTAACCTAGGTACTAACCAAGCCCGGTCCGACCCGTATCCTACAAGTTCCGCATAAAACGCATACACATTCAAGTCTAAGTCTAGGCACCTATCTCAAGTCGCCTAAATCCCTTAGACCATGCTCTAATACCACTTGAAACGACTCAAATCGTTTAATTAAAAATGGGCCAATTTTTTTTAAACAGTACAGGAGCGGCGCACCAAAACCAGGTGCGGCGCTGTTGAGGACCCAGAAGTGGAGCTCTTGTCTCCATAAGCGGCACTCCTGACGCCTGATGAAAAACTCCACCAAAGACTGACCAGGAGCGGTGCTTTTAGAACAAAAGCGGCGCTTCTGTACCTAGGAAGGGCTGTTTCCATTTTTATAAAGTGTTAACCCGAACCACATACAACAACATGTGCTAAGGACCCCAAGTACATCCGATTCATAAAATAAAAGTGTTTATACAACAAAATGGGCACCACGACCCTTGGGACTCCAATGACCCGTTACATACATCAATGTAGCAATTTTGACCCAAATAGTTTAATTTCCAAACATTAAACGAGCATGGTGTTTGGGACTAAACTATCCCGCAATTAGGCCAAAATCCAAAAGCGTCTACTATCATAACAAAAGTGGGATATCTCTAATCCAATCGAATACCCTTGCCCTTGTCCACGCCGGAGCCTAAAAAGGTAAACAACGAGAGGGTAAGCAAAACGCTTAGTGAATGCAATAATTATACATATACATATATAACCTACTTACTTGCAATCACTTACACAATTACCGCACACACGCTAGAAATATAATATTAGCATACCATGTCAAGTATAACGTTAAATCTCCGATATCACAAGCTAGCACAACAATAGCATATAGCACGAATGATACCATATGCTACACTACAACACACAACCATGGTTAACCAATCGTACAAGGGAATGACGCTTGCGAAAGGCCATCGGAGTTAACAACATCTGTTAGTGTAATTAACACCGCGTACCACTAACCCCCCGAGTGGCATCTTAACACCTCGATACTTCACCCCGGGTGGTGTCTTAACACCTCGACACTTCACCCATCATATTTCTTAGAGTGACATCTTAACACCTCGATGCTTAACTCTTTCATAATTACCGGAGTGGTGTCTTAGCACCTCGACACTTCACTCGTCACGTGAAACGTGGTGTCTTAGCACCTCGACCATTCACATCTCACGCTACACAAATAAATACATTACATACGTACACGCATAATTATTCCACTCACCTTAACGCCTTTGGTGAATGATAACCAAGCTCGCAACCTTCAATGTAATGTACCTATTATATTATGCATATAATCAATAACACGATCAAGTTGGTCAACCAACTCACCCCCCATCCTAGTGTTACTTTGACCCGTAGTGCAAATGTGACCCATTTGCACCTTTAACCTAACACTAGGTCAAGATTACACCAAAACTGTAACGACCCGGAAATTTCTGATCAAATTTAAACCTTAAACTTTATATGTTTCCGACACGATAAGCAAAATTTGTAATTTTGAGTCTCGAAAGCTTTGAAACCTATATTCATGAAACCAAATACCCTTTAACCATGCCCGATGATTCACGAACAACTATTCGTAAATAGATAATATATATATTTATATAGGTATTTATAATTTGAAATTTTAGGAAGACTTTCATCTGCCACTAATTAACAACGGAGCACGATATAGCACTTTGTGTTAAAACCGTCGGTAGATAAAAGCCAAATATATGGCTGCTATATTATCAAGTTTACTATTGTTGATTGCCACTCTATTACACATATTGTTACATATCACGATCACTCTCTTTCATTTATTTCATGATTTCCGTAATTAGTGGTTGACAAACAAAAACTTGGAAAGAATCCAATGTTATTATACTAACACATTTAGTTATCATATAGGATATATATATATATGATATATACCCGTGCATATAATACCATTTACATAAAAACTATCATCTTGCATTTCTCTTTCTGCAAAACACCATATCACCACCCTTACTACCGATTTCCAGTCGAGAAACGCAACCAAACCAACACCAAAATCATCACGACACCCACCACTTTAAACCACCTTCCTTGATCAATCAACCTACCATTATCTTCATCAATCAACATCGAATATCTTTATTAACCCACCGACGTTCAACACCACAATCTCCTCCTCCATCTTGCACCACTTGAAACCATCATCGTCTCAACCTCACAATCACCATGAACCACCCATCTTTTCTCTATCACCTAACCACCAACGACACCTAAACAATCATCATCTTATCATCATTGTTTAGCTGCTACTGTTTGAGAACCACCTACAATTGTTTCCTTGATCCCTTCGAACCCCAAACCAACTAAACACTTCATGCTTGAAAATGACCCAACCCAAATCAATTGTTGCTGCTGCAGTAACTGGTTCTATCAACCATACATCAACATACACACAAACACAACTCTATTGTCTTAACCAAACCACAAGACCCAACGGTTTCCTGTTTATTTTTATTTTTTTTTTCCTTTCGTGAACCCACATCCCATAAGAACCATTTGTTAACTGCTGTTCCTGACTTCTGTTGGGATCAAGAGCAGCCTCTACTACTGATGTTCACCGTCTCACAGCCACCATCACAACACACCATTCCTTCGTTCCTTCTCTCTTGTAATCATTGAATAAAGACCAAAACAACTTACCTTGAAAACTTACTGCACGTTTTTTTTTCTTCTTTCTGTTTTATGATTAGAACCGAACCCACCATATGATCAATATAGTTCATTGTTACTTCTTTCGGTTTGTTTGGAAAGATCACAGCCAAATTTTTTTTTCACATTCGCTGTACGAGACCCACATCAATAGAATAAATAGGAATTGAGTTATAAGAACTAAGAAACTACCATTATATGTTTTTTTAATATTGGCAGACAAAGTTAACCCACTTGATTATTTAAGTATTGGATCATAATGATTTGAGGTTTATAATAAACAAGTGGGAATAGAAGTCTTCATTGTCGACACCCACTAGTTCCTTCTCAATTATATAATCTAGAGTTGATGTTAATGGAAGATGAGGTAACCATGATGAGGAGATGAGGTGATCCATGTGTTATAATATTTTTTTTTTGTTCATTATGGTCGATCTCATGAAAAGGGATCGAAACAGACCCCAAATGCAACCTGGATTCATTAAATTACATGATTGGGCCGAAGTGTTTAGGATGTTGGGCTTATGGAAGGGTTTGGGCCGAATAACTTTGATGGGATGAAAACAGGCGAACATGGTTAAAGGGAATTAAATCGTGAATTATAACAGAAAAACGGAATTGGAGTAGATGGTTAGGAGTGTTTGTGAGTAACAAGAGGTCGGAGGTTCGAGCCTTGTCTTTGCCATTTCTTTTTAGAAAAACAATTATGAGGGTATACACTTTTAATTTAACTCCCATCATAATTATTATTATTATTATTATTATTATTATTATTATTATTATTATTATTATTAATGTTATTAAGTATTATTATTATCATTATAATTATGATCATCATTATTATTATTTTCATAACTATTAATATTATTATCATTATTATAAAAGTATTATTATTATTACAATTATTAAAATCATTATTATTACTAATATTAAAATATTAAAATTATCATTTCAGTAAAGATATTATTATTATTATTATTATTAAAAGTATTATTAAAGTTATCATTCTTTTATCATTCTTTTATCATTATTATTAAAGGTATCATTTTTTTTATATTGTTATAAGATGAAACATTATTTTTTTTTATCTACTATTATCAATATTATTTATCGAATAACAATTAGTTGTATAAAATCATATTTACTACATATAACGTAACTATACTAATATTTTTACAATAAAAATTAATAATTGTAGTTAATTAGGTTTTTAATGAAAAACATAACTAAAGTAACAATTAATACATTAATGATACATAGATTGTTCGATTACCATTATATGTGTTAATATATATATATAAATGATATAGGTTCGTGAATTCGAGGCCAACCCTATACGTGTTCAATGATGTTATGTGTATTTTTACTACAAAATACAGTATGGTGAGTATATAGTTCCCTTTTAAACTCTAAATATTTTGGGCTGAGAATACATGCGCTGTTTTTATAAATGATTTACGTTATGGACACAAGTGATCAAAAATAAAATCTACGTTGAGTTGTACCATGGCATATTTCTTTATACTTGGTAGCTAATATTTACGTGAGGAGCGTAAACGCGAATCCTGTTGATAGATCTATCGGGCCTGACAACCCCAACCGGGCTGGACGACCAGTTTTTAACGGTTGCACAGTACTTCGTTTTGTTACTACACTTGGTACGGTGTAGGGTTTATTTAAGAATATGCTGCTGTGATTTAAATGTTAAGTATGGTTACCAAGTGCTCAACGACTTTTCATACACGAGGAGTGTATTATGTATAAACATGAAATCTTGTGGTCCATAGTTATAACGTTGCTAGCATCAAACCTATATATCTCACCAACTTTATGTTGACATTTTAAAGCATGTTTATTCTCAGGTACGAATTAAGTCTTCCGCTGTGCATTAGCTCATACTAGAGACATTACTTGGAGTCGATCATCGCAATGGAACCAAATGTTGAAGACTTTGTCCAGGTGGATAAGGACGGGTCTTTACAAAAACCTTAACACTTATCAATTATGGTCTTAACGAACTTATTAACACAAGGTTGGTGCATTTTCACACTCAGTAGGCAATTTAGGCCACCCAAGACTCCTTTGACCCATTTCATGGTCAACGCAGCCATTTGGGTCATCCACCACCCAAATAACACCCATTCACTATAACACAAAGTGTGCTAGTGATTTATTAACCAATTAAGACCCATAAAACACAATTCATCACCTCAAAACCCTAGGTTAGTCATTATTTGGTTCTCATAACCCAACTTACCCAAACTCCCCCAAATTACCAACAAAAGGGTTTCATGTTCATCACTAGCCCAAACCCTAACCCTTAATCAAATCAAAATAAAGGAAATCAAGATTAGAACATACCACCACAATCAAAACGTAGCTCGTGACTATATGAACAACTTTAATACTCGCACTTTGACCCGAATCAAGCTTCTTCCTCCTTGATTTGAGCTTTCTCTCTCTCAAATGGGTTTCTCTCACTAAAAGTGGATGAGAGTGTTTGTAGGTGAAAGATGAAGTGAGAAGAGAGATCTAGATCTGGTCACCATGCTTATATACACCCACATATGAAAAGACCAAAGTGACCTTCACCTTTTTTTACAATTTCAATAAAAGACCCATTTCATTTCCCCGTCCAGGAGCAGCTCTCTTGAACTTAGGAGCGGCGCTCCTATTGTCTTCTCAAAATATTTTGGGTCGTTACAAATATCCGTACAAATCTCATCCCTAATCTATAGATAAGAAAATACTGAAGATAAAGATAATCGGCTAGGTTTTTTTTTCTTCTGCATTTTATTTTCTTTTTTTCAGTACTAATTTTGTTTCCCTCTTTTAAGTACTAATTTTAAAAATATAACGCGTTTGACTTAATAAATTTTTTTACTTGAATCAACAGGATGGGTGGAGGTATGTAGTCGGCTGATAGCACAAAGCGAATTACAGTTTAAGATATGTGATTTCTCGCTCAGCGTTTCACGCTCAACGGTTCAGGTACCAATTGATCAACATAGTGATTGTTTTTATGATATAAACCGGACATGATAAAGTGCTTCTTTTTTATTAATTAGAGATGTGATTAATAGGTGTATCCGAAGTCATGGAGTGTGAGGAACATAACTGTGCTCGACAATGTTAACAAAATATAGGATGTCAACGTTTTTTTTTTTTTTTTTTTTTTACTTATTTACTAAATAGTGTGCTTTCATCTACATGTATTATGTTTTCTGATCCTGTGTTTATTGATGGAAGATTATCATATATACCCTTGTTAAACAAATAAATAACATATTTACCCAACTAAACTACTTAGAGCACGAGGTGTTCGTGTCCATTTTTCAGTGTCAATTTCAGTGTCCATTTTTGACACTGAAATTGATTGACAGTGTGTAAGGTGGAGGTGTCTACAGTGTCCATTTCAGTGTCAATTTCAGTGTCGGTTTTTTTGATTTAATTTTTTAATTGATTTTTAAATATTGTATTTAATTGTTAAAAATACTCAAATAATAATAAACATCAAACAAACATAATTCATTAATAAAAAAAACGTACATTCCTAAAATACAAATTAAAAAACACTACGAGTACGCTTATTCAAATAAACACACATACGAACAAACTACTCCTTAGTTTACCCGGTGGACGGGGTATTGGATCACGACCAACTTTTCGCCAAACGTAACTCGTCCCATTCGTTCCAAGTGTTTTGAGTAATGTTTACGGGTGTGTTTCTTGGCCTTTTTTCAATTTCTTTAGTCTTTCCTTTGCCCGTGTCCTTTCGGATGTTGGTGTCGGAACCTCGTCTTCAAAAGATCGAGTGAATGATTGTTGTGATCGTTGCAAACTTTTTTCCTTTTGCCATTCCATCCAACTAGCATAATCTTCGGGGGTCATTTGAGTTTGTGGTATTCGGGTTTGTGTGTTTTCGGGTTCGGGATGAGCTTCGTTAAATTCGTGCCAATTAAAGTTGCGACCCATCGGGTTTGATTCATTGTAAATGTAGTTGGGTGAATTTGGGTCGGAAGAATTGAAATTCATGTTTGTAATAAAGGTTGTGAAGATGATTTGTGAATTGGTGTTTAAGTTGTGAAGTGAAGGTGTATATATATATAGTAAAAAGAAAGAATTAAAAAACAAAAAAAATGAAAAAAGGCCAAAATAACCATTGAAAACGGCTATATTTTTCAAAAAACCTCAAACGGCTCTTTTTGGTTTACCGTCGAATTTTGGAGGTTGGAAATTGACAGCGGGATCGACACCGTGCCGGTGTCGACCGACCGTCTATCCCGGCGTCGATTTAGGGGGCACGGTCGATTTTTTAGTGGACACCGAGTGCTCTTATTTACCTATTTTTTTAATTTAATCAAATTTACATATTTTCTTAATTTAATTATTTAATTTTAATTATAATCAGTAAACATAAGTCTATATTTTACTCTGTATCGTACTCAAATCAAGATTTAAAGTTTCTCCAACTCTAGTATTCTTTACCAATTCCATTAAAAACAAATACTCCATGCTCTATTAAACCCAGATTTCTTCATCATCACATCATAGTATAGACGGAGTACTAATTTCTTTCATTGTCATCAAATTAAATCACTAAATAATCAAACCAAATCATATAAATATTTGAAAATAAAAAAATTACAATTAACCATCAATTACAGTCAACACCTATGATTCACAGTCTCTTACTCATCACCCTTTTAATAATCAAATTCAAACTGTGAATATTAAATAATAAGAAATTACGCCTTCAAGTAGATGATTTCCCCATCTTGATAAACACGACACATGAATGGTGAATCTCTTACCCAATTAATGTAATTTTGTTATTGTATTTTTTCATGTCACTGAGCATACGTACCATACTTGTGAGTATATTAGGGTCCATTGTAAATCATCTTAATCCCAAAGCCGCGTCGTACATGGATATAGATTACAGAATATAAAATTTTATATCTGTTAATTATAATTAAATTAAGAAAATGGGTATATTTGAGAGATTAAAATTTTAAAATGGGTAAATATGATAATAAGGAGTTTAGTCGGGGAAATATGTTATTTTGTTGTTTAAGGAGGGGATATATGATATTCACCCTTTTTTGATTTATATTGTTATCGTTATTTAAACATTATGATGAAAAGTGTATTTTAGCTTTCATATAATTTTGTTATAGCGTATTGTTTTGTAGCCATTAGATGGACTCAGTACGATGATGATATATGCAGGTGGCCGCCGCAACACGCGGATGACAACCAGCTTGTTTATATCATTTGAGCCATGATTTTTTAATGTTAACACTATTAAAATAATGACAAAGGGTATTTTAGCCTTTTTGCTAACCGTCGCCACTGTTCTTTACTTGTAAGTGTACACGTGCTTTGTTTTCTCGCCTCTTCCACCTACGTTTCTGTCTACAAGCTTTTTACAATTTTCCACTCCTCCACCACCATTCCAATTATATGATCTCATGCGATTGCAACCATAAACCTAATATATCCATCTCCAGCACCTAATCTTTGGGAGCACCCATCCGCTTCTATTTTCGACTTCCACAGCCAAACCTATTTGACTTTCACATGTAATTTTTGATACTCGATCTATTGTGTTGTGATGTTGTAGTTGTTATAGTTGATCACCGTTTTGTTTATTTTTGTGTTAAGTTCCTGTTTTCACCTGATGTCTCTGATTCATGTTCTCGTTTTTTGACAAAATCAAGTGGAGATTTGGATTTAGGGTTTCAGGCGACTGACCATTGTTGGTGGCTAAATTGCGTGCAGTACGAAAATGGTTCCATCCTTAGATGATAGACAAAAGAAGGTTAACTCTTCAACTGTTTATTGTAATAACATCAATTTATTATTGTTTGACTCATATATAATTGCTTTAAAACTGACTTTATATGTTTTGGACCCATTTGGTAACCTGAATATAAATTGAATTTGAGTAATTGACAATATTCGCTTTGGCCTTTTTTGCTCATTTCGACCCATAAGAATTCTAGACAAGACCAAGGATATTCAATTTTATTTTGATTATGCAATTTTCATACACCGTGATATTAGTGGCGGAACTTGAACCCGAACACAGATGGGGCGAGGGCAAAAATTTACTTAATTTTTTCATTGAAGCTGTGGCGAACACAAAAAAAAAAACCTTATTTTTTAGTATAAATTTTTTTTTAGTGTAAATTTAAAAAAAAAAAAAAAAAATCTAGCTAGGGTGGATGCCCCGCCCTGTCTCCACCATGTTCCGCCCCGGCGTGATATGTGATAATATGTAGGCAACTCTTGTACCATATAGCATTAGCATTGCATTGCAATTTCAAAGTAAAGTGTAATAATATTAATATACCGAATGTATTTATATGTTATAACTGTATGAATGTTGGGAGTACTATAGAGAATTGTAAGAGTTGGAATTATTCATCGTAAGGTAACTCGGTTTTATTATGTCATTTCCTTTCTTTTAACATTAACTCATATCATATTATAAATCATAAAGTATGTCTTTTATATAAACTTTCATTCATCAAGTTCTTTTGTGTTTTTCTTTAACAAACTCGTGATTTAACGGGTCCTAAAACTAAGTAAGATAAACAAAGCTGATCGAAGTTGGTAATTATTTTTATTATTTATTTTTTTTACGTAATGTTGACATGCATAAACATATATAAGTAATAAAAATGAAGTCTCACACACGATGTTATCAGTTATTTACAGACCATCAACTATCTTTGAAGCTTCAAGTGTTCCTTATCTGCTATTATGTGTTCAAATTTATCTTTTCATATAACCGAGTATCCACTCCAGATACCTGTCATCAAAAAATCGATTGTTGATGGTTTGTAACAAGAATATAATTACACGATGATTTGTAGGATTTGTGTATTAAAGAATTTGAGTAAAACATACCTAGTCTTCTTAATAGAAAACCTGTGTTGGATTGTACTATTGAGGTCACCCTTCCATGTTTCTTCACCATCAATCAATGCAAACTTGAGCCTCTGTGTGACAACTGAACCTTCAGAGAATGTACAGATATCTGGACAACTCTTGACAGTCACTTGATTTAGTTCTGGCAGTCCAATATAACATTTAGTATTGGAGAAATAGTTAAGATTTGGTAGATTTGCAAGCGTGAGTTGTTCCAGTTTGTTAACTGCAGAAACAACTGCATCTAAATTTTCATCTCTATCGTCATCGAAAACAACTCCTTCCATCATCTTGCAACTTGATAAATCCAAAATCTGGAGATTCAAAAGACCTTTGAATGTGTAGATATAGCACAAGTTTTTCAATTTCGGACACTCGTAAATATATACACTTTTCAAGTTTCTGATTTGTACCCTTTTAGATCCCCAAACTTGCTCCAATGAATCGCACTTCTCCACTTCCAACTTTTCCAATTTCGGAAAAAGTGTATCCAAATCCGACGGGAATATTTTCACTAGTTTGTGACATTTCTCGATTCTTAGAGACTTTAGCTTACCAAATTGGGTAGGTGCCAGTTGGTTGGGCCATAACTCCACAATGCTATCTAGTTCAGACACTACAAGTGTCTCCAAACTAGGAAATGAGACCTATAACATCACAGTAAAGAACACATATCTCACATGGTTATATATTTTAAGCGATATGGACACTGTACAAATTTTGGACATGATCGTTGATGGACCCTGACCTTATTTGGCCAACAGGTTGGTGGGTTCAATTCATGTTTATGGGTTGAAATATCAAACCTGAACTAATTCTATAAACGGGTTAGTGGGTCCAAAGTAATCAAATTAGACATTTCCAGTATTAGCCATTTAGGTAAACCAGTCAAACGTGCAGATGGGTGGGCAAGTTGGTTTCAGGTCAAATGAATCAATCTTTGCATGTCCATGGATTGTTTTTCAGGTTAGTGTTAGGAGTGTGAATCGAGTTAAATAAGGAATTAAAAAGTCGTAAATTGCTGCACAAGGTTCGAGATCGCGACTTCCAAATTCGCTACTGGAGCTTCTGCTCGACATGCATCTCGCGATCGCGAGATTGGTTATGCATGGAGACTCGTGATCGTGAGTTGTGGCTGGATGGGAGAATTTTCTAGAAAACGCGGTTTCTTGCTCTCAAAGCTATTTCATTGTATTGTTTTTCCAATTTAAGCATCATATTGTAACCCATACATGACAAACGAAAATTATCAATAAAAGAACTCTCTTTGGTGGCCGAGGATTAAAGTAATCATTCGTGATTACATATAACCTCATTAAATTCTCTTATCTTTATCATTTTTCCTATTTTCTTCGCATTCTTCACTTTAATCCGTTTATTATCAGTGAGTTTGATAACTTAGGGTTATCAAGTCTTGTTAGGGTTTACGTGTTTTATTCCTAATAGCGGTATCGGAGCCCAGGTTTGGTTTTACGGGAACAATGGCGAGAAAGAATGATGTGAAGATTGATAAGTTTGATGAGAATGTTTTTAGCTTTTGGAAGATGCAAATTGAAGATGTGCTCGATCAAAAGAAGCTTTACCAACCGTTAAAGGGTGTTAAACCGGAAGAGATGCCTCAAGGCGAGTGGGAGTTGTTGGATAGGAAAGCCCTAGGGGTTATTTGACTTTCTCAGGACAAGAACGTTGCTTACAACATTGTAGGTCAAACCACAATCGCATGATTGATTGGGCGTTATCCAACAAGTATGAAAAGTCATCCGCTTTGAACAAAGTTTTCTTGATTCGGCAATTGGTGAATGCTAGGATGATGGAGGGTTCCTCGGCGGCGGATCATATTAACGAATTTAATTCGATTTTAACTCGGTTGAAATCGGTATATTTTAAATTTGATGATGAGCTTAAGGCATTGTTTTTGCAATCTTCATTGCCCAATAGTTGGGCCAGTACAGTAACGACAGTTAGTGGTTCATCCGGAACTACTAAGTTAACTTTTGAAGGAATCCGGAATTTGATTCTCAACGAAGGTATTCGTAGGAAAGATTCGAATGGGAGTTTGAGTTCGGTTCTAAGTGTTATTCGGGGATGGGCTAGGTCAAGAAGTCCATCACGGAGCAAGAACGTAGTGTGTTGGAATTGTCAACAAGTTGGTCACTATAAGTCAAAGTGCCCGAGTCTTAAGTCGGGTGAGAGCATGGTGACTACAGTGATTGAAGATGCGGTGATGTGCCAAGAAGATCTTCTTAACGAATCTTGGGTTTTAGATTCAGGTGCCTCGTATCAAGTCACCTTATACATGAACGAGATGGTGAACTTCAAGGAATACTCCGGTAGGGTTTGAGTTGCGAATGTGAGTACACTTGGTTAGACACATGAATTATGCTTGGATCTTGAGGATGTGTGGTTCGTTCCAAAGCTCAAGAGTCGGTTGATTTCGGTTGGGAAATTGGATGACAATAATTGTCATGTCCTATTTGGAGATCAAAAGTGGGTAGTGTTTAAAGGAGATTATGTGGTTGCTCGTGGGTATATAAGGGGAACCATGTATATGGTTGAAGTTCCTAAGGAGGAATGGCTAGGTGATTTTATGGATGTTAAAAGTCCTAGCGTGATGATGCTTTCAAGTATTGTTGAGTGATCTTGTTTGAGTGGGAGCTCAAGTGGAGTTGAAACTAGTGGAGATTCGGATCGAATTGGGTACACTCTAGAGTCTTCGTTACTTCGGGTAGATCTTCTCCAACTTCAACTTTGTTGCGGTCGACCGAGGTTGATGAACAAGAAGTTTTCTTAAGAGTAATGGTTAATGATACATCCGTACAGTGGGAGTTGGCTCGGGATGGAAAATCGGGTTTGTCAAAAGACGTGCGCATGTATATGGTCGGTGCTCCAATGGTGAAAGCAAATGTGTTAATGTGGGCGATTAAGTGTGCGAAAGTGCTCTCGTGCAAGGTCTTAATCGGTAATGTCCATGTGTTCGTTCTACCGCAGGGTTTATTCTTTATTAGAAAGTTAAATCAGGTGGATGATATTGTGTATGGGTGGATTGCTTAGGCGATGGAGTTAATTAGGTCGGGTCGGACTCAAACGACCAGTTATCTCCAAACTTAAGGAGGTAGGTGCCATAGCCAAAGAGAAGTTCTTGTTTCCTAAGCTAGTAACAAAAGGGTCGAATTATAGCCCAGCGGTATTTTTTGGTGTCGAAAGACTTCACTTGCTCGAAGTTTATCGGGTGAAGTGCGGCGTGACTCAGATGCAAATCCGACTGTATCAAAAGGAGGTGTAATTAGCTGGTCGAGTTGTTTTTGTGGGATGAAGATGATGATTATGATTATGTTAGGTTAAGATGGGTGTTGTTTAATGTCTTTTCGAGTGGGAGATTGTTAGGAGTGCGAATCGAGTTAAACAAGGAATCAAAAAGTCAAAAATTGCCGCACAAGGTTCGAGATCGCGATTTCCAAATTCGCTACTGGAGTTTCTGCTCGACATGCATCTCGCGATCGCGAGATTGGTTATGCATGGTGACTCGCGATCAAGAGTCGGGGCTAGACGGGAGAATTTTCTAGAAAACGCGTTTCTTGCTCCCAAAGTTATTTCCTTGTATTTTTTTGCGTATTTAAGCATCCTATTGTAACTCATACATGTATCCACGAAAATTATCAATAAAAGAACTCTCTTTGGTGGCCGATGATTAAATTAATCATTCGTAATTACATATAACCTCGTTAAATTCTCTTGTCTTTATCGTTTTTTGCTAATTTCTTGGTGTTTTTCACTTTAATCCGTTTATTGTTAGTGGGTTTGATAACTTAGGGTTATCATGTCTTGTTAGGGCTCACGTGTTTTATTCCTAATAGTTGGCTGGTTGGTTTTGAGTCAAACATGTTTAGTTTGGAGGGTTGGTGTTTGGTTAGTAGGTTAGTCTTGGGTTGATTGGTTTTGGTGCCGCATTGGGGCTGCGTTTCGGGCCAGGTTTTAGGCCATGTCAACAAACTTACTTGTTCAAGAAAATTCATACCTTATCATCAAAGACGGGTCCTGGGCGACTGGCAGCCTCTTCGCAAGAGAAAGTTCTTAAATCTTTAAGCCGACGAAGTCGCAGAACTCTGAGTTGGGGAAACTCGACGTGATGAATCCCTCGACAGAAAAAAGTAAGCCGATTTAATTCGAAAAGGATTACTTCTTTTAGCTTAAGGAACGCAATCCTTTCTTTTTCGGTAGTAATAGAAGATCTTTGGATTGAAATAACTTGTTCCATCATATGACAAAATTGAATATTAATGCTTTCGAGTTGCACCAAATTCGTTGCTACCGACTGTGTAAACAGGTGGGTCATTTCAGGTATGACTGACAGACGAATCTTACGTAACCTTGAAAATGATGCGACCGGGAGCCCTTGGACTTCATCACGTAATATTCCTTTTAAATGCCGAATCTTTTCGATACGTAGTTTCTCCAAATTATTAAAGACGCCAGAACTATCCGACGAGTAATTGTAATCTGAAAGATATTCTGTTTCTTGACTGTTGCAGCATTCAACAGTTAAATTTCTCACTTGCTGAAAACCATTTGAAACTAGCTCCTTTAGCACAATTTTAATACCGTCACCTGTCAAGAATACTTTTTGATCAGCGTTTTTTCTTAATAACTTTTCGATCCCACCTCCTAAATGCGTATCAGTACTCTCGAGCCGTAGCAAAAGCATTCTGTTGTTGAAAGACGGAATCTTTTCGAGATGAACTCCTACAGAAATTACGTAACGTTGTAGTTTTTGAAAAATTGAGCGTTTAGGAAGGAAACTCGAAGATTTGATTCGTATCCCTAAATATATCAAATAAGTTAAAGATTCTAGTTCGGTGATGCTTGCATCATTTTCCTCGTCTCCCCACCACTTTGGTCCCGTGTCTAATTCTTCCAACTGCGACAAACTTGAAATGACACCTGGCGCGATCCTTTGAAGTGAATGACAACGACTTAAATCTAGCAACCTCAAATTAACAAATTTTCCAACTTGCAGAGGCAACTCTTGAATATCACAATTGCCCAAGCTCAATATCTCAAGATCAACAAACTCTTCACTTTTAATATCTCCAATAGTTTCCATTTTGCAGTCCATACACAAAGCATAAATGTGTCGAGGCAAAGAAACTATTAACGATGATAGTGACGATACCGACATGTTCCACATTTCAACGACTCGTAGTTTCTTCATTTCCTCAAAAACCGGGTCCAACTTCATTAATGGTACTAACTTTGGACATGACAGTTGAAAAAGTTCAACTTTGTCGAAATTTAACCATCTCGAAGGAATCTCAGATATCTCATTTGATACTAACGAGATGGCATTGAAATCAACACTGGTCCTAATTAGTCTAGGCCATTTATCCTCGTGTATGACTACTGCACTGAATTGTTGTTTCATGTTTAATTTCGACGACGACGTAGTTGCAATTGATATTCCAACCGCACGTACAACATTGTGTACTTTGACCGTTGACTTTCTATCACCACTTAATAACAGAAAACGACTTTTAAGTTGATCGGTAATTGCGTGTACTCTATCTCTTGCTTGCATCAATAAGTCCACACCCCTGAAAAGATCCAACCCAAACCCATTTCGCGCCAACGCTTCTAGCGACACATTTGCATATTCCGGATACAAACAACACAAAATAAAGATTTTTTTCGCTTCTTCATCTTCTAAAAGATCATAACTTACTTGAATAGACTTATAAATTTCTTCCTTCATGCCTTCAGTGTTTTCCGGTACAATAGCCTGTTGCAGCTTTTGCAGCATATAGTTCCAAGCTTCTTTTCTTTTGTCTTTTAGTGCCCTACCAACACCTACTATTGCAATAGGTAAACCACCACACTTTTTCGTAATTTCAGATGCAATTTCACACCGTTCTGGATAGTTTTGTAGCGAATCGCCAACCATTTCTTCAAAAAGAGTCAAAGCTTCCGATTGTGTTAGTACATCAAGGTGTATAATTTCATTACATCCCGTTGCTTTGCACACCTCAACGCTTCTTGAAGTCAAAATCACTTTGCAGTTATTGTATTCTTTTCCCAACGGAATCCCGATACTCTTCAAATCGACATGTGTCCACACGTCGTCAAGTATCACTAGATTCCCCTTTTTGCTTTTAAGTAACCGTTTCCATAATTCATTCGCTCGTCCTTCTAACGTTGTAGATTTGAATCTTAACCCTAACCATTTTGCCAAATCTTCTTGAACATTTTTCAAATCATGTTCTTTCGACACAACCGCCATCACAATATCATCAAACAATTTCTCGCCTTTTACACGCCTCGCAACTTCTTTCACCAACGTAGTCTTACCTGATCCGCCCATACCACATATACTAATAATACGTTTCGTGTCATCCTTTAACCACTCCATCAACTGATTTGCAGTTGGTATTCTCGATTCAAAGTTTCTAAAATTCTTATTCGATATCTCTCCTACTTCTAATGGAGGTGCAGGGTATGATATTTTATGAAACGTTTCGACTTTTAACCAAGCAGCCTTCTCTATTTTTTTCTTTGCCGTTTTGCCTAAAATGTACCGTCGTTTTAAATTTGGAAACCAACTAGTTTTTTTTTCTTGAACTTCGATTTCAAGAAATTTCATAGATTCTTCACAAACTATATCTACATATGCAAACCATTGGTCAACTTCAGGTGCAACAATTTCTCCATTTCTTCTTGCATCCTCAACTTCTATCATGATTCCATCTGATTTGGCCTTTAGTTTCTCTACTTGTTCTTTGAGACTTTTAAGGTAGTTTTTACAGTATAACACGTATCCCAGGTGACGGCTAGTTTCGACAAAAAGTGTTTCTCCAATTTTAGCTATAAGATTGCCAGCACAACCTATCACCACATCCATTTCTTCCGAAGCGAAATTGTGTTATTGTCGAAAGATCCTCCTGGTGGGGAAATAACAAGAGCAGATAAGATAATGAAACCACAGTGATGACATTATTATAAGTTAATCGTTTAGCTTCCGGTCATAAGGATCATGGTTTTAAATCAAATTGTCTATTCTTTATTTGAATTGAAGATCAAAGATTACACATGTTCGTTGTGGGGATTTAAATCCACAACCAATGGCGAAGCTAGAATTTTGTAATCTTGATTTTGGTAAGTGTTTGCTTAAAATTGGAATTGAGATAAAGACGAAAAGAGTTATCAATCTCTTCTCGTCCCATGCATCTGTTATTATTGCTACTCAGGTATTTGATCTTTCCGGTCTGCACGTTTTTATTTTATTTATTTTTTCTTTTTTCTCAACTACATTCACAGTGAATATTAACTCAGACATAATGAATCTCAACTTTATGTGATTTTTCAAACATTCATCGTGATGAGCAGGGGCGAACCTATATGTTAAAGTTTCATCATCTTAGTTTAATATGTTATTTATTACAATTTTTGAATGTTTTGCCTCCGTCGAATTACTAAATGTACCACTAATGGTGTGGTTAGTTAATATTTTCACGTATTTTGGGTGCTATAAAGTACTCTCTCATTCTCAATTTAATAGTCCAGAGACAAAATATTTAAGAAATCCCAATAACTCTATTCTTTACCAATAAAATATCTTCTTTTTTTTTCAGAATAAATTCTTCTCATTAGTTGAAATACAAAGTGTATTATTATTAATTTAGAACATTTCAAAATAAAAATTTGACCTAATAAATTGAGACAAAAGGAGTAGTAAATTATAACATTTATCAAGATGATTGTTAATATGTATGTCATGAATTTAATTAACATTAATAACCATCTGAACTAGAAAAAAGAAAGTCAAAATGACGAAAATACTCTCTTGTCGCGCATGCAATGTGAGATGAACTATATAGCCGCCTTTGGGATCCACTCGCATTAATTTTGTGGTTCATTGGGTGTTGCTCCGTCCTACGGGTACAGAACTTTGTGTGGGCATTTGATCTTTTACTAGATAACTGTTTGCCAAGCTAAACTTTTTCAAATATGGCCCTATTATTTGAGTCATCAGCAAGCGTTGATTTATTAGGGGCTTGACTGGCGCTTAGAGCATAAATTAATCGTTCAGGCAGAATTTAAAAATTGATTTTGATTCTACATGGCGCTATCTTTTTATTTTTTTCTTATTTTCCTATTTTTTACAAAAAAAATCTACTTTTTGGCCAGAGGTCTCCTTGAAAGCAATCTCTTCATCCGTCGAACGGAGATAGGGGAACTTTCTATACTATCAGAGTGTTTCATTCTGAGTGGAGAAATGACTTCTCTTTATTATGAGATAGAGGAATGATTGTCTACATTTCATCTCCTCCCTAAACATGTGGGATTGAGTATTGTTGTTTAATAAATGACTTATTTTTCTATGAACGATCTTGTTTATGAATATCGTTGTTATTTATTAATATTTGATGGTTATTACTTTCATATTGATTTGATTTTAGTTATGATAATTAGTTTTATTTAAGTTAAAGTATTACTTAAAAATATAATTTTCTTTGATGATCTTAAGTTAAACATGATTTTAAAAAGAATAATATTTGATATATTCGAGTTAATGAATGTTGATTATCAACAATCACAACAGTAAGTAATTAATGTTATATAAAATTGTTAGTAATAACACTATCACATGTTGATGATGATAATATTTATGAAAAATCTTCAGTAGTTAAAACTACAAAAAAATTGATGCATCAAATTTAAAGGAGTTAAAATTGGATTCATCAAATCGAGATTCTAGCTTACGACCTTCATTCATAGATTATTCACTTAGCTAACGTGACGAGATCAGAAAAGAATATATTAAACATGAACCTTATCAAATATGTAAGTCAAAGTATGCTCTAAGTGCGAGTGGTTCAAATAATGGTGAACGCAGCTTTCAAGGAACATGGTTAGGTAGATTTAAATAATTGATATTTAGTTATCGTATAAGATGTCACCTCTATCGTTCGATAGAAATCCTATATATATATATATATATATATATATATATATATATATATATATATATGGCAGGATCAATGGGGAAGTAACCAATCGGGGGAAGCAAATTTTTTTTTTCGTTTTTTGAAAAAACTTTGTTCACGAACATTATAGATTGGATGAAAATATGAAC
Source organism: Rutidosis leptorrhynchoides (assembly GCF_046630445.1). Taxonomy (NCBI): domain Eukaryota; kingdom Viridiplantae; phylum Streptophyta; class Magnoliopsida; order Asterales; family Asteraceae; genus Rutidosis; species Rutidosis leptorrhynchoides. Next base: position 342,410,775 of record NC_092336.1, read on the forward strand.
ATTTAGAAAAGACACTTCGTTATGAATGTTATTAGTTTGGCTGGAAAACGATCGACAAAAATAACATTAGAGATAATATTGTTCGTGAAGAATGTTAATGTTTTTTTTTTTTTTTTTTTTTTCATGTTTTGTGAAGTAAAATTTAGCCCGATTTAGAGTTTATGGTTTAGGGTTTAGGGTTTAGGGTTTGGTGTTTTGGGTTTAATCCATAAAGCCAAAACACCAAATCCTAAACCCCAAACCCTAAACTCTAAACCATTCGTGTTAAAAACTCAATCTAAATCCTAAATTTAAACCCTAAATCTAAACCCTAAACCCTAAATTTCTAAACCCTAATATCTAAACCCTATAAACCCTAATATCTAAACCCTAATATATAAACCCTAATATCTAAAACCTCAACATATGCTTGAAAAACACGATAATTGTTATATATTACTTCTTCGAGCGTTTTCCCGCCAAAATAAAAACATTTATCACAAAATGTCTTTATTAAATGTTCATATTTTCATCCAATCTATAATGTTCGTGAACAAAGTTTTTTCAAAAAACGGAAAAAAAAATTTGCTTCCCCCCGCTTTCCCCCGATTGGTTACTTCCCTCTCGATCCTACCACATATATATATATATATATATATATATATATATATATATATATATATATATATATATATATATATATATATATATATATATATATATATATATATATATATTCATGATTATGTGTGTGGTAATTTTAAAGAAAAACACATTGTTTGGATTTATATTCATGGTTGATATGCAAACGAAAATAATTAACAAGAAAGCTTAGAAGGTGATAAGCAGTTTATCTTACCCGTGTAGACTGCACTGCTCTGCTCCTTTTGTTGGCAATAACCATATGAAAGTGGTTAGATATGTGACATTTTCAGCTCCTCTCAAAAAGTTTAGACAACTTCTAAATCGTGTTTAAATAATTCAAAAATTATACAGTGCGGTCGGTATGCAAGATGTTTGGAAGCATGTACAAAAAATGATATTTTCGTATGATTATTACTGGAATTGCATCAAAGGAATGTACATATAGAAGCAAGTCACTTCTGTTACACAAGTTACAAAAGGTTGCAATTACTTTTCTTCTTTAATATATATTCATATTCATATTCATATTCCTATAGGTGAAGAACCTTAGTATAATGCTATTATAGGACATTCTAATGATCTGGATGAGAAACTTTGTTCTTTATTTGCCTTTAATCCTTGATATTCTTGACTTGTTCTATGAAAGGATGGATATTCTTTTCTTTACTACTGTTTTATTAATTTATCAGCTTCCTTGATCTAACAGGGTCGTCTCAATAATTTAAAGGCTCTAAACGAAAATAAAAATGAGCTCACATATACGTTAAAATTTTTTACCACACATAAAAAGTAATACTCCAATATATCTATTTATTTACTTAAATTGTATTTAACTATTAAAAACAGGATATTTTAACTTTAATTGATAATTTTTTATTTGATTTAATTAAATATATTGAAAAAAAGATTTAAATATTCAAAATTTTGGGTCCTTCTAAATTTTTTAGCCCTAGGCGGTTGTCTATCTTGCCTATGATCGAAGACACATCAATGATCTTTTAGAATCATCACAAAATAGCTTAGTAGTTATGTGCTGATATCGTAGTGGGTTTGAAACGGTTACGGAATAACATAGTTAAGTCGCTTGCACGTGATAGAAATATTATATTTTCCCCTAGTAATATGAAGAGAGAAGACCTTTTCCTTTTACCCATTTATTGATCTTTTAGGCAAATGTTTCCATTCAAAAGTTACTCATCTTTGTATTCACAAATGAGGTTGTCGATCTTGAAGAAAACAGTTGTCGAACTTGAAGAAAATAGTGAAAAATTCGTTTGGGAGAAAGGGGATGAAACTCACGACCTAAACCTAATTTTAGGATTCAACATTTATAAAAATGTGCATATAACTTAGATGCACATGTGGATTGCATGTGTTAAATTGTATATACACAAGGATTAAACACATCATCATCATTTTAGATTAAAAAAAAATAATGTCACGTGTGCACAAGTTGCCCCAATTTCACGTATTAATAAATCATAATCTTTTTTGGGTTCGAAATTGAAATATATAATCCTTTTAAGCAATCATAGAAAGTCATATTAGTTTTATTTATGTTATTTTTCAAGACTATTTGCCCTTCATTTTGTTGGCTTTTGCAATAGCTACTGTTGAAAATTTAGGGAGGGTTGATTCTTTATTATGTATTACATGTTCTAATATATTTATGTTGTCCAATCACGGGCGAACTTATGAAGGGGTAAGGTGAGCGCCCGCTTCTAGTGGATTTGTAATTTTTAGTGCAAATTTTTTCGATTTTTCTCCCGGTGAATTTTTATTCCCCAAACCTTCATATTTTGCCCCAAAACCTTCGTATTTTCCCCAAAAACATTCAAAATTTGTCCAAAAACCTCAATATTTTGTCCAAAAACCTCCATATTTTGTCAAAAAAACCTTCATATTTTAACAAAAAAGGTACCTAAGTTTAAAAAAAAAAAAAAATAATTCCCCAGTAAAAAATTTCCTAGACTTCATCACTGTGTCCAATGTTAATGGTTTCTTAGAGCTTGAACCTTCTTCTACTTCCAACTGTATTTTTTTTGGTGTTTATGTTGTTAAATAGATGAAAACATTTACCTAGAAGGTTAATAAACGAGAAAATGGATATGATTTTTTTGTTCATAATAGTCGGGGAAGGAGAATATTTTTATAAGATGCACACGAACTAATTGGGGTATCTCGTAACCGTTTCTAACTATTTTCTCTTATCGCCACAAAATATGTTGCTATTGAGGTTTGAACACGTCTTTGAGAATATCAAGACCCTAACTAGTAGACTATTTTGTGATGATTATTAACTAAAGGTCAATAAAGTTGATAAATTATTATTACCATAACAATATAGTACGAAAACAATGTCTATCTTTTTATAGAACAAGTAAAGAATATCAAGTATTCAAGTATTCAAGGCAAATAAAGAATAAAGTTTCTCATCCTTCTGATCATTACAATGTCCTATATCCTATAATAGCATTATACTAGATTCTTCACCTAAACAAAAAAATCATATCATATAATTATAATTATAATTATATTATAATCTATAGTTTCTTTTAATTTTTTAAAATGATGACATCATAAATATGTTTTTTCCTCCATTGAAAAAAATAAAAAATAAAAAAATAAAAATTTAGAGACCATGTATATGATGTTATAATTCTTAATTAATTTAAAATTAAATAATTAATGGAATAAAATAGATATGGAGTGATCACTACATCTTAAAAACAAATCGTCTTCTTCTAAACCCTAAAAAACCCCCACACCTCGCGTTTTCTTCTTTTTCGAATAACCTCGAGCCTTCAACTCTTCACGCCGCCTGCTACTTTTCTTTCTACTTGTGTCTCTTTTATCATGAATTCAAAGTTCAGTTGCAAGCTTCTGCTAAATAAATTGCATATCACATCTCAAAAACCTTTGCAATTGTAAAAAAAATCTCTTCGATCATATTTGAACCGAAGTTACTGCCCATTGCAAACGGTTGTTCATGAAGCATCTGAAGCTATTCAAACTTCAAAAATATATGATATAAGCTGCACGTTAGATGTTTAAGCTTGTGAAGATGAGGTGAGCTTTTCTAATTACTTTTCCAGCATATTCAATCAAGTAGTATTTTTTTTGTTTACTTTATTTCTTGTTTATTGATTACAATTTGAAATCAACATCAATAATGAAGAACCTGGCAAAATTTTTGTAGAGATGATTAGATGAATGATTGGTCATTTGATTGATCCACACCTACTGTTTGATTAAATGCCTCAAAGAAGTGCAGATGGTGGCGGGTGGTGGCTGTTGGTGGTGGGTGGTGGTGGTACGTGGTGGTGGTGGTTGGCGGTGGTGGTGGGTGGTAGTTTGTGGTTGGTGGTGGTTGGTGGTGATGGTGGTGGTTGGGGGTGGTGGAGGTTGGTGGTGGTGGTGGTGATGGGTGGTGGTGGGTGGTGGTAGTGGTAGTGGCGGTGGGTGGTTATGGTGGGTAGTGGATGTAGTGGGTGGTGGTGGTGGCGTGTAGTAGTTGGTGGTGGAGGTTGGTGGTAGTGGTTGGTGGTGGTTGGTGGTGGTGTTTGATAGGTGGTTGGTCGTGGTGGTTAGTGGTGGTGGAGGTTGGTGGTTGTAACGACCCTGGATTTTTCAACTTTTATTATTAATAATTTATTATTAATGCTTGTGTTTTAATAAATGTATTTTTATACATTTACTTGTTGCCGTATTTGACTTTACATGGCCCGACTTGTCTTTGTGACACACGTACTTTTCACGAATAATATTTCCAATATTATTTACATTCATAATTAATTATTAATAATTATTTTTAATTAACTAATGCAAATAGTTAATTACTTGGGCTTTGTTTATTTAATTGCTACATACTTGGACTTGAGCTTGTATTAATGGACTTGGAAGCCCACCCTACTTTACTTGATGGATTAATTAGGAGCCCACTTTTGTGCTAGTAACTTATTAATGATAAACTTAGATTAATTAAGTTAATGATGAGACAAATACTACAAGCATGCTAGAAACTCTTCTCCATACATTTAACTTTATACCATTCTAAGCTTACACCTTTCCCCCATGCATGAAAGTGAGCTTTTGACCTTTCCCCTTTTGTGCCCAAACCGTCGGCCAACTATGATGGGAGGGAGAGTTCATACTTTTTTTTTTGGTTACTTATTTGCAAGTATTATCTCACATTTACACACACATACTTACACACTTTCATTTGCTCTCATATTTCTCTCAAACTTTGTAAGTTACAAACTTTATTTCTTCTTTCTTTTTCTCCTTAAAATCGACATCCATCATCATCATTTACTAGTTGTAGTTTATTGTTGTTTGTTGTTGTTAAAGATCAAGTTCTATAACTTGTATCTTCATGTAATCTTGGTTACTTCCTCTTTTGTTTGATGAAGAACCAAGAACAAGAATCTAAACTTGTTAGTTTATGGTTCTACACTTAAATGTTATAAGATTTAAAGTTCATAAACTTTATAATCATACTTGTGTTCATGTTTTGTAGACTTAAATTCTTAAGATCCAAGCTTGACTTGAATCTTCTTAAGTATGAAACAAACATGAACATAATACTTGTAACTTTAGTTTATTTCTTTCTTTTGTAAGTACTTTAAAGTTGTAATATTGTTAATTTGGTCAAGTATTACTAGTTAAACTTGATCTCATATTTCTTGAAACTAAAGTTAACTTTATAAGTTCAAGAACATGGAAATATAACTTTCTAGTTATAACTTCACACACTTATGTTAGATCTAAGTTTCTATAGCTTATGGTCTTCTAATTTTTTTGAAAATAAGAGCTTATAAGCTTATATACATTTTACAAGATGAAAATCTAAGTTTCATAACTTATGGTTTCATTAAAGTGAAGATCCAAGTTCTATAACTTAGGATCTAACTTAAGAACACTAGATCTAGACTTTCTAGTCTAGGATCTTTAAGATCTAGCTAAGATCTAAGTTCTACAACTTAGGATCTTGATTATTTAGTTTACTTTCAAGTTTGTAGCTTAATATTACTATTAAAACTCATGTATGTGTCGGATCTAAGATCTTGATGTAACTTTGGTTCATCAAACTAGTTACAACCCTTAATTGAGTTATGCTACATATCTTAGACTTACACTAGTGTTATGATGATTAAAACTTGGTTAAGATGTTGCAAACACATCAACAAGTTGTACACTTGAAGTTATAAGCATCAAGGATGAGAACCGTGATGAGCATCAAGCACCAAGAACCCACCGGAACACCTTACTTACTGTTTTCTGGAACTGATCAGTAACCTGGTGTGACGACCCGGGAATTTTCGACTAAATTTAAACTTAATCTTTATATGATTTCGATACGATAAGCAAGGTATGTAATGTTGAGACTAGAAAATTTTGAAATGATGTTCATATATTCAAATGACCTTCGACCATTCCCGACGATTCACGAACAATTAATTATAAATAGATATGTGTGTATATATATATGTAATAATTTGGAATATAATTTGAAGTATTATATGCTGTTGTTATTAAAATTAATAATATAAAAATAGGATATTATAATAATTATTATTTAAAATATATTTATATATATATATATATATAAGGTATATTAAAAATAAACATTAAATGATTGTAATACTCGTTTGATGTTTCGACTGATATTAAATAAGTAAGATGCGAGCTTGTGAGTGTAGTAAAATAAATAATGGACGAACCTTTTTTCACATGTTATACACTTAATGACTAAATTAAATAAATACATTCTTCAGTGTACTTTTATCCGCTACTGAATTACAACGGAGCACGATATAATAGTCCATGAAAAACTTTCGGTAGCATACCAACAAATGAATTTCACATGATCTTAAATTATGGTACTGTGTTTGGGTTCATTCATTCCCATTTGATTTATTACATTTCATTCGTGATTTAATGGATACTGTGATTAATTGAAAGATTTCCATCCACTACCTATTTTATATATGTATATATCTAATACTAGTACACCAACCATTTATCTATCTTCTCATCTGTGTAATCAAACAACCACATATCACTCCCACTTCCACCATTTCGTTTAACCAATAATTACCATAAAAGTTACATGTTTCTGCATTTGTTTTCTGTTTAAACCGAGCCTCAATAATCACCATGGAAACTCATCACTACCACCGAAAGTTGCTGATGTAGCAGCTGTACAATACACTTATATAATCACCACTATCTCCACCTCCAAAACAATCTACATCGCCACCAATCTACTTTGTTTTTGCTCGAGACCACCACCACAAACCCATACGAACCACCTTCGATCATCTCTTACTACCACGCCTACTTTCTGTTTCAAATGAACCCAAGTCATCACTAGTATCAAACATATCCTTTACCCTTTCTGTTCCTAGTTCAGCTCATGTGATCACCATCATTTAATGACCACTAGTTTCGTTTTCACAAGATGATGTTGTCGACTAGAAACCACCTACAACCATACCCCATTCACAACTACATAATCACCACCTTGCACCACTTCTTCCTCATGAACACCACCACCGCCACTACCATCACACCACTTCTGATCACCACTTTCCATCATCATCACAAACCCATTTTTATCACCACCACGCTGCAATTGATTCTCTTCCTTTTCCTTCTGTTCAAACAAAGCTAACACTATCTTTGTTCCTACTATTGATGAACATAATCATCACCCAAACAATCCTCCTTTTGCTACTAGTTCAGTTGTGTTTACTACTGCCACTTCTTCTGTTATTCTTTTTCCTGCTCAACACCACAACCACTTCATCGATTATGATTGCTGAATAAACTAATACTGCGCAACTTTTTTGTATATTGGCCGACCAAAACCAAAAGGAGCAAGAAAAGGGACGTGTTTTTCTTTTCTTTTAGTGATTATGTAAAGTTTATTAATATAATCCAACCCCACTTCCAGCCGTTACTTGTTTCTACTCCAATAATAGAGACCGAATCCATTGACAATTAGTGGTCTAAATGGACTGCCATGTTTATACTTGTATATTTGGGCCAATTTAATTACTAAATGGGCTAGTGTACATATAGGTTTATTTAGAATGCTGTTGGGCTGAAGAAATTGGGCCAGAAAATAGGATGAGTACGGGATATATAATGATACTTAGATATGGATTAGTAATTCGATTGATGAAGATGGTAATACTGTATCACAACGAGAACAATGATATGAATACGATAATAATGATATACGATATAGTTAGGTGATGACTATTATGATAAATTAAATAATGATGGTGATGGTGATACGTACGATGATAAGGAATACAGTTATTTAGGTTGAAGATAAGTTTAAGATGATGATGATAATAGATGATAAGCGTTCGATAATGATAATGGTTTAGGTTTATGCGTATGATCATAGAATTGATTAGATTATAATTTATGATCATGATGAACATAACAACCGATAATGATGATAACGGAACGGTATGCGTCTGTGATATATAAATGATGTCGAATGATCATGATAATGATGATGTTTACGATGATTATGATAGTGACTCGTGATGATTGTGATTACGGAGATGATACAATGATCAAGTTGACGATGGTGTGATGTAATAACGATAATGCAGTGGAGAAATTAATTATGATGTTATGTGATGATGAAGCGATGATACCATGATTATACGTATGAAGAAGATGATAACTTTTCTTCTTTTATATTTTTTTTCGTTTGAGAACCCATCGAAAGGAAAACCAATAGGCTGTTGGATTAATACTTTTAAGTGGGCTTCTAAATTGATATGTTGGACTGTGTGATTGACTTGGGCCGTGATTAAACTTTTGGGCCGTAAGATTGGGCCAGACTATAGAAAGGTGATCAGACTACCTTGTGTATATACGTGGTGGATTATATATTTATAGGGTGGTTTAAATTACAGAAAAATGAGGTAGAGCAAGTGGTTTTGGTGTGTGTTGGGTGACCGAGAGGTCTTGAGTTCGAGTCCCGGCTTGGGCACTTTACTATTTTTTTGAGCCTTTAAAGGTAGTTCCTTTTCAAATTTATTATTATTATTTTTATTATTATTGTTATTATTATGATTACAAATATTATTGTTATTATCAAGATTATTATTATTGTTATTGTTATTATTGGTATTATAATTATTATTAGTCTTATAAGTATTAATAATATAATTATTATTGTTAATCTTATCATTTAAGTATTATTTCTATTATTATTATGATTATTATTATTATTATTATTAATGTTATTATTACACTTATCATTTTTGTTATTATTATTATTATCGTTAAGTAATAAAATTTTATTAGTATTAGTATTATTAATAAGTATTATGAATATTAGTTATTATTGTTATTATCGCTAATATTAGTAGTAGTTACCAACTATTATTATCGTTATCATAACCCTAATTACAATTATAATAATTATTATTATTATTGTTATTACTAATATTACTATCAAAATAGGTATTATTATTAAATACTATGATTATTAATATTATCTGTATTAATCTCAAAAACTACCTTTTTAAGCAGATAAATATTTTGTACATTAAATATAGACAAAATTACTCCGGTCGTCCTTGAACATATAGTGAAATCATACGCGTCGTCCTCAAGGTTTTTTTTTTGCGTTCGTCGTCACTGAACTTGCATTTTATAACTTGTGTCGTCCTTCTGTTAACTGTCCGTCTCTTTCCTCCGTTAACCTTCAGCAGGTGCCAAACATGTGAGGGTAGTTTAGTCTTTTTATAACTTTTTAATTAAATAATTTAATTTATCTTTTCTTTTTTCTTTTTTCTTTTCTTTTCTTTATAAAATTATATCTTGTATTCTTCTTCACCTAGCCACCTAGTTACCACCCAGTTAATGGCAACCCAAAACTCAATAAATTGCAACCAAATCACAACCCAAAACTCAGTAAATGGCAACCAAAAATTAAACCCACAATTTAAGTCACAATCAAAAAATAAATTTAGATTTATTTTACAAAATCCAGTAAATAGCAGCAATCTTTCAATTCATATCGTGAATCTGGGTTAGAGGAAGTGGAAGAACAGGTTACCGATTAAACTACCACCTTCGATTAAACTACCATTCGACGACTGTATTTAAACTACCACCAAACCCATACTATGATTATTAATATTATCTGTATTAATCTTAAAAACTACGTTTTTAAGCAGATAAATATTTTGTACATAAAATATACTTATTACGTATACTATAATTATATTAAAATTTCATATAACTATATATATCAAACTTACTAATATTATTTATATAAATACTTACAAATAACAAACTATTGATTTTTAAATATAATATTAAACAAGTATGGATATATTAACATAACTATATAAATAATAACCATTTCGAATATAAACACAAATTAAACATATAATATATCAATTAAGATATAAAAAAAATTGTTCGATTACGATTATATGTATTAATAAATATACAAATGATATAGGTTCGTGAATCCAAGGCCAACCCTGCATTGTGCAGTTGTTCAATGACGTCATATGTATTTTTACTACAAAATACAGTATTGTGAGTTTCATTTAATCCCTTTTTAAATGCTTTTGCAATATATATTTTTGGGACTGAGAATACATGCGCTTTTATAAATATTTTACGAAATAGAACAAGTAATCGAAACTACATTATATGGTTGAATGATCGAAGCCGAATATGCCCCTTTTTGCTTGGTAGCCTAAGAATTAGGGAACATCACTAATTTTGAGAATTAGTGCACGCCTAATTGACGCGAATCCTAAAGATAGATCTATTGGGTCTAACGAACCCCATCCAAAGTACCGGATGCTTTAGTACTTCGATGTTGTTTTTATCATGTCCGAAGGATTTCCCGGAATGATTGGGGATATTCTTATATGCATCTTGTTAATGTCGGTTACCAGGTGTTCACCATATGAATGATATTTTTGTCTCTATGCATGGGACGTATATTTATGAGAAATGGAAATGAAAATCTTGTGGTCTATTAAAATGATGAAAATAATCGTTTATGATAAACTAATGAACTCACCAACCTTTTGGTTGACACTTTAAAGCATGGTTATTCTCAGGTATGAAAGAAGTCTTCCGCTGTACATTTGCTCATTAGAGATATTACTTGGAGTCATTCATGACATATTTCAAAAGACGTTGCGTTCGAGTCGTCGAGTTCATCAAGATTATTATTAAGTCATTTATATTTGGATATATTAGAAAATGGTATGCATGCCGTCAACTTTTGATGTAATGAAAGTTTGTCTTTTAAAAACGAATGCAATGTTTGTAAAATGTATCATATAGAGGTCAAGTACCTCGCGATGTAACCAAATGTAATGTATTCGTCCAGATGGATTAGGATGGGTCCTTTCAGTTGGTATCAGAGCGGTGATCTTAGCGAACCAGGTCTTGCATTAGTGTGTCTAACTGATAGTTGTTTAGATGCATTAGTGGGTCTGGACTCCAACCGTGTCTGCATGTCAAAAGTTTTGCTTACCATTTCGTGTCGAAAATTACCTGCTTATCATTCTTAGTCTAGACATGTGCATTGACTGCATGGATTGTGTATAGACAAAATTCATATCTTAGCGTATCTGATAATTCATATCTTAGCGCATCTGTTACTGTAGACTTGCCTGACATATGCCATAAATCCCTCCGTATTCTATGAAATCTTTAGTACTATATATATATAGATATTCTATGTAGTTAGAATATCATCCACTATTCGAAAATCATTTCATATCAAAAAATCCTTTACTCTATCGTACGAGATGGAACTCGCAACTATTTCAAATCCCTCGGATTCCGACAGCTATTCCGATATGAATTTCCACTCAAACTCCGAAAGCAGTGAGACCGGAATGGATCAACAATTTAGCCATCATCAATTCTGGATGAATTGGGGATAGGTTCGTAGTCTACTTAATCAATAGAGACGCGAAGAAGGCGATTCTTTCCACCAACCGAATTCAACTCTTGGCAATGAACCCGAAGCACTTACCTGCGAACCAGTCCGAAACCCCATTTTCACCCTCATTTCCCGAATATCTCACCACGATTGTATTCTATCTAAAATTCTAAACCTTATTCATCCACTCGTTCCGACCGACAATCAACCCGGAATAATGGAAGAAGTCCACGAGCTTTGCGCCCGAGTTGTAGCCTTGGAAAATATGGTACAAAACATACCAGCTTCGACAACATCATCGGCACCAACAGTACCATCAGTAACAGCACCCGTACCATCAACAATCCATGCCTCAACATCTCATGCTGTACCTCGAGCATAATCATCAAACTGCGAATCATTCTACATCATTTATCTTCGTTCGACATGACGATTATGTAATCTCTAATGTTTTAGAGATTATATGTTCTTGTTCTAATGGTAAATCAAATGAGTTTAATATCATAGTGACTCATTAAATCCATGATTACATCTGAAGAAAATATATATGTATATATATTTTTTTTCATAAAGATAGTAATTAAAAATTCTTTCGTACAAACTGTTAATGGTGAAAATATTTTAACGGGTAGGTAATACCCGAGGAATATTTAGATTTCACATTAATAAGTTACATTGTACATTCTTCGAATCTGATTCAAAAGTCATTTACTTTCCTACTTACATCCACAGATATACGAATTTGTTCACCATGGAATAACCATTTTCATTCAATTTCATATTTGGATTTTAACTTATCAGAATCCAACAAGTGGTATAATGAAGAAAACGTTGGACAAAATAAAATTTGTTAGAAACAAACAAATTAACCATGAGAAAATTTTGTTAAGAATCCACGCTAACAAAATCCTAGCTAACTGTTCCTAGCTAACTGATTACATTTTATTTATCGCAGTATATTTATCGCAATTTAATTATCGCAATTTTATTTATCGTCATTTAAATTCTGTTATTTATTTTACGCACTTTAAATATCGGGACGCGTATACAAGGTTTTGAAATATCATATCGACGCATCTATATATATTATTTGGAATAACCATAGACACTCTATATGCAGTAATGCTGGAGTTAGCTATACAGGGTTGAGGTTGATTCTACAATAATATATATAATTTGAGTTGTGATCGAGTCTGAGACATGTACACAGGTCACGATACGTATTAATTTGAATATTATATATTAAACTAAATATAAATTATTGGACTGTTAACTGAGGACTATCGACTGTGGACTGCCAACATTGGACAATTAAAATAAATTAAAATATTGATTATAACATATGAAACTAAACAATTCTTCAAATTTGCCACTTGATTTCATCTTAAACCTCAATTGTATCTTGACGATTACAATCTGCATTCAAACCTTTCATAATTCTTGAAAACACCTCAATCGAGAGAATGAACCAACCGCACTTCATCTACAGCAGAAAAGATTGATGCATATAGTTATGCACTTGAAAAACACTCGGAACCTGAGTAAAAGTTTAACACGTAGCCGTGCTAATTCCATAGTGTTATTATTACCCAAAATAACTTAATAATTCCTTTCAAAGTAGCAAATTTTGTCACAGCTTCAGTAAGATAATTTCAACTTTTCGTTCGAAACAACCTTATTATAACTTTGATATATATGCGTGCTCTTTTATTGTTACCGAGGAACCTTTCATATTCCACCATATTACCATCAGCGTTTAATCATCTAAGAACACAATTCTCCTGAAACCACCTCGGATTGATAACCGATGATTCATATATCATAGCATTAAATGCAGAGGAAACAGAAAAATGGTAGATGGTCTAAACGGTCAAAAGTTTGATGATAAAGAAAGGAGTGTTAGGAACGCTCGATAGAAAATTTGGTACTGAAAAAAACAGATTGAGCTAACCATGAAGGAGACTTTGAACAAATCACATAGACTAAACTTGTACATAAACAATCCAGACCATTCTGTTTCTGATGAAATCTTTAGCGAATACCTTGCTCCTTACTCTAGACCCTTGTGGACGATATTCTTCATCATCCTCTGATCTTAAGTATTTCAAGATATCATCGTATCTTTCATTATAAATATCCTCCATATTTCTGAAGATGTATTCATAACTATTCTTATCTGAAATCATTAATCTCTTCGCGCTATCAGTGTTACATCATATAAGAAACTGTTAGTTTCTATATTCTGTAAACTTTCGAGTTTAAACTATGAATGATATTGAAGTAGTGTTGGGAACTGAAGCATAAGTTAGTATAATATAATGACACTTGATCAACATGATTATATTACAGTAAGTCATGCTGAGTTTCTAATGGAACGTGATGATTCACAGATCATAATGGCATCATGTGCCATGTTACATAACTCATTCATTCTGCTTAACTTCTGAACATATCAAGAAAATATATTCTTGATAGTTCTATTCTCAGTGATTCTGGTAATTTGACAAATCAAATAGTGCTATTACGTTCTTTCTTGTTTAGAACATTAAGTTCATTTGAAACTCCATACTTACGAATTCTGGACCATTACTCGCTTTACTAGAGGTCGAGAGGAGAATAAAAAGGCAAAGAACTCCAAAACATAAGAGAAAATATAGAGCCCAATAACAACACGGAGGTTACAAACAGTGGATATTAATACGAATAGCAATATAAAGACACGGTAGAATTAAGAATAGTATCACCCCAAGGTAATAATAGAAGTAAACAGATTCTTCTGGTGAAAGATTGAAAAGAAGGATGATAGAAATGATAATTAATGAAATATCAAGGATTAGAATGGGATTAAGCATTTTCACAATCTTTTGAATGTATGAACTAAGAAAGAAAGTATAGGAATGGTAAGAATAACAGAACGAAAGAGTTTAATTTATAATAGAAATATCAGACAGAATAATTAAGGCAGATCACCGTATTTAATTATAGAGATCATAATTTCTTTATTCGCCAAAGAATCAGATCTTATAGATTTCGAAGATTTCCTCTAAATCCCTTGAACTCCGAAAATCAACCATATCTACGTCAAAGGATATGACGAAATATTATTTTCTCATTTCACTATTTTGTGATAGCTTCACTTATACTCTTCGCGTAATCGAATTGTTTTATCCATATTACTCAACGATGATAAAATTCTATTTATCAACTCATATTCGTCATGAAAACATTTTTATTGTTAGCCATGACCACCTCACTCAAATTTCGGGACGAAATTTCTTTAACGGGTAGGTACTGTGACGACCCGGGAATTTCTGACTAAATTTAAACTTAATATTTATATGATTTCGATACGATAAGCAAGGTATGTAATGTTGAGACTAGAAAATTTTGAAATGATGTTCATATACTCAAATGACCTTCGACCATTCCCGACGATTCACGAATAATTAATTGTAAATAGATGTGTGTAGATATATATGTAATAATTTGGAATATAATTTGAAGTATTATATGCTGTTGTTATTAAAATTAACAATATAAAAATAGGATATTCTAATAATTATTATTTAAAATATATTTATATATATAAATAAGGTATATTAAAAATAAACATTAAATGATTGTAATACTCGTTTGATGTTTCGACGGATATTTGTAACATCCCGTTTTTCCCGTACGTATCGAAAGGTACATACTTAATCATTTGTACGTTTGTAACTCGTCGTTTAGGCGTAATTGTGTAGATATATATATATATATATATATATATATATATATATATATATATATATATATATATATATATATATATATATATATATATATATATATATACTTGTTAATGTGTGCGTATATAAGTTTGTATATGAGTTTGGTTAGCATTAAGTCTTGTGTGGCTTAGATACGATGTTTAGACGTGTATTGGAAGCTTGAATGACTTGAATGTTGTGTAAAATGATTTTTGGTTTAAGGTTGTCGAGATGGCCAGATAGTGCCTTAGGCCGCGCCGCGACAGTCGGGTCCGCGCCGCGGCATATTGAGCAAACTAGGGACAGAACCTGGGTTAAGAAGGGGTGATTTTCCTTTTGTTCGTCGCGCCGCGACGATTTGAGCCGCGCCGCGACATTTCTGCCAGACTGGTGCCGGTTTTAACTCAAATTAAATGACTTCAAGGGGCAAATTGGTAATTTGGCGTATAAATCTGATGGGAGCATTAAATCCCAACCACTCATCCATTTCATTTAATTTCTTTTATCTTTTCTTTCATTTTCTCTCCCAAAAACTCAACACCCATTTAGATTAAAAGTGAGATTTGAGAGTGAAGAATTGAGGGTTGATCTTTAGAGCAAGAATTAAAGTTGTTCCTTGTGTCTCTAGCCACGCGTTGATAGTCTCGGTAAGTTCTAACTCTAAGTTTTGAGTTTTAATTGGTTAATGGTTAGGGTTTTGGTTACTAGAGACTTGTTTGACCCATTTGAGGGTAAAATGGGCGAATTTGGGTTATGTGGTTGTAATGAAACCCTAATAGCCACAAGCTAGGGTTTGGTCTAATGAAAATAGGATTTGTAAGTGTTGATGGTGTTGTTAAGCATTAAACACTTGTTAAAATGTTGTTGAAATGGTAAATAGGTCATGTTGACCTAGTTTAGGTGAATTGGGTATGAATTACCCAAAGTTGGTGCTAGTTGAAGTTACTAGACTTTAATTCACTAGCTTTAGTGATTAAAGTCGAGTCTTGGCCATTAAAGGGGCGGTTGTGGTGTGTTTGAGTCATTTAATGTGAGTTGGGTCATTAAATGCTCAAGTAGGTGCAATGTGGTTAATTCCACTAGTTGTGTAATTGAATGTGTACTTATGTATTAGGTACTTTGCTTTGAAGCTCGGAAGTGCATAATCATCACCGAAGTGTTAAGGTGAGTGGAATAATTATATGCGTACATATATAACGTATTTATTTGTGTAGTTGAGTTGTGAAGTGTCGATGTGTTAAGGCACCACTTCTCACGTGGCGAGTGAAGTGTCGAAGTGTTAAGACCCCACTCAGGAGTGAAGAATTGATGTGTTAAGATGCCACTTCGAGAGATGTAACGAGTGAAGTGTCAATGTGCTAAGACACCACTCGGGGTGAAGTGTCGAAGTGTTAAGGCACCACCCGGGGTGAAGTATCGAAGTGTTAAGATGCCACCCGTGGGGTTAGTGTACGAAGTGTTAAGTGCACTAATGGTTGTTATGAACTTCGACGGTCTTTAAACACCGTTCCCTGGTTCGTTTGGTTAACCATGGTTGTGTGTGTGGATTGTAGCATATTATATTGTTTAAACTATGTGCTATTGTTATGCTAGCTCGTATGGTGGAAGGTTTAGTGTTATACTTGTGATGGTATGAATACTTATAATGCTAGCTTGTATGCGGTAAATGCGTAAGTGATTGCAAGTAAGTAAGTTGTATATGTAAACGTATAATTGTTGCACTCACTAAGCATTAGCTTACCCCTCTCGTTATTTATATTTTTAGGTGTAGGTGTGGACAAGGGCAAGGGGGTTATTGGGCACTAGGTGTCCTTGTTGATGTTATGATGAAGCTTTTGGAAGTTGACCTACGTTTTGGGTAGTTTAGTCCCAAACCATGCTCAAGGGGTCGTTTGGATTTTAAACTATCATTTGTAGTTGGTCAAACTTGTATCATATTCATTAATGGCCTTTGTGCCTTTTTTGTAAACATTAAACTCGTAGTATGTTTTTAATGAAACGTGTGGAATGGTTTACATATTTAATTGGTGCGTAATTGTGTATCGTTTAAAAAAAAATATTATCGTACGGAGTACGGGTTGGGTTGTTTCAAGTGGTATCAGAGCATGGTCTAAGGGATTTAGGTGACTTGAGATAGGTGCCTAGACTTAGACTTTATTGTGCATGCGCTTTTATGGGGGACTTGTAGGACTTTGGGTCTAATCGGGAATGGTTAGTACTTTGGTTTATGTGAAATAACTTCGTGCTAATTGATATGTGTTGTGTTTAGCAATCATCAAGCAAGATGGACGTTGTACTAACAAGTTAATGCGACGTGTTCGTGTAACAATGATTAGCTACCATTATTACGGGTGCAAATCGTGTCAAACAAGTAATGTACAACGATTGTTGAGTAAGATGGAGTAGTGTGGGGTATACGCATATGCATACGTGTTATGTCCTTTGTTTTGTTCGTTGTTTAATCTTTTCCGTTTTATAGAATGAAGATGAGAAACGGATACGACACCGAAAATGAGGGCACGAGTGAGGACCCCGAATTCACGGCCAAGGTTGAGGCCATCTTTAAACGTCAAAAGGCGGAATATCTTGAGGAGATTAAGAAGATGTTTCTAGACTCGATTGACGAGCAATTAGTCAATGTAGTCAAAGAGCAAGTCAAGGCCGTTCTTCATGATGATAATATGGGAAGACGCGACTTTTTCTTTAAGAATTTCAAAGATGCTCAACCACCTATTTTTGAGGGCGAAAGAGACCCGTTAAAGAGTGCCCGGTGGATCTCCGATATGGAGGGGGCCTTTCGAACTTGTGAATGCCCGATTGATAAAAAGACAAGGTATGGTTGTAGCATGCTAAGAGGTTATGCAAAGCTATGGTGGGATGCAAAAATCCAAGTTTATAGCGAGGAACAATGCATGGATTTTACTTGGGATGAGTTCAAAACGGAGTTCTTCCAAGAGTACCGAACTTCGGCCGACCTTACTAGGCTTAAGGACGAGTTGCGTACCTTGAGGCAAGGGTCGATGGATTTGAATACTCTTAAATCCGTTTACTTGTCAAAAACTCAATTTTGCCCGGAGTATGTCGGGAATGATAAGATGTTGAAGGAAGACTTTTACCAAATCTTGAATGACAATTATCAAGAAAAGATTAGTGTGAATGTGGTGAAGAGTTTTGATGAGTTGTTTGATATGGCCAAAGGGTTTGAGTCGCTCATCTTGAGAAAGAGTGGCTTTACCTTCGACAAAAAGAAGTTTGAAGCTATTAGTCATTCGAACTTTTCTAACAAGAAGCACAAGAAGGGCTCCGAGAGTGTTGGTAGTGTTAAGAAGGGTGCTTCCGGTGATTTTACTTATGCTTGCTACAATTGTGGGCAAAGGGGGCACATGGCTCGTGAGTGCCCAAAACAATCATCCACAACCAAGCTCACTTGTGTTAATTGCGGTAAAGAAGGGCATAAGAAGCCGGAGTGTCCCGACTTGCGGGGTGATCATGTTAGGAGGTTAGAGAAGGCGGCGGGCATGGCTAAGGGGCGAAATTATTTGATGACCAATGATGAGGCCAAGCATTCCAATGAAGTTGTCTCAGGTACTTTCATGGTTAACTCTAATCCGTTAAAGATATTATTTGATAGCGGTGCTAATTTGTCTTTTGTGTCGCCCCGATTCGTGTCTAAGATTAACAAACCGCTAGCTAAGTTAAGTCATCCGGTAGAAGTTGAAATAGCGGATGGTAAGACGGTGCTAGGGGTTGATGTGTGTAAAGATTGCAATGTTGTGTTTGGTATCGAAACGTTTAAAATCGATCTCATTCCGATGACTTTGGGTGAGTTTGATATTGTTGTTGGTATGGATTGGCTCGATCGTTATAGAGCCGATATTGCATGCCATGATAAGTTCATTCGTGTCAAGACCCCAAGTGGGGGAGAGTTGATTATTCATGGTGATAAACGAAGGAGACTCGTACCATTATGCACTTATGCACGGGCACGACGTTTTCTCAAGAGTGGTGGTGTATGTTATCTTGCCCATGTAGTTGATACTCATGACGAGCCACCACCTATTCGTGAAATTCCGGTGGTTAATGAATTTGAAGACGTTTTTCCGGATGAGTTACCGGGTGTTCCGGCAGAAAGACAAGTAGAATTTCGCATTGAGTTGGTTCCGGGAGCTACTCCCATTGCTAAAACTCCTTATCGTTTAGCGCCGACGGAAATGCAAGAGTTGTTAAATCAAACCCAATAGTTTCTTGAAAAGGGTTTCATTCGACTGAGCTCCTCGCCATAGGGTGCTCCGGTCTTGTTTGTGAAAAAGAAAGATGGAAGTATGCGGATGTGCATCGATTATTGGGAGTTGAACAAAGTGACGATCAAGAATTGCTATCCATTACCTAGGATTGACGATTTGTTTGACCAACTCCAAGGTGCAACGTATTTTTCTAAGATTGACTTACGGTCCAGCTATCATCAAGTGCGGGTCTGTGAGGAAGATATAGAGAAAACGGCTTTTCGAACGCGTTACGGGCATTATGAATTTGTAGTTATGCCTTTTGGTCTTGCGAATGCACCGGCGGCATTCATGGATCTCATGAACCGGGTGTGCTAACCTATGTTGGACAAGTCGGTAATTGTGTTCATCGACGACATAGTTGTTTATTCAAAGAGTATGAAGGAACATGAGCACCATTTGCGTGAGGTGTTGAAGACATTGCGGAAGGAGAAGTTGTATGCAAAATTCTCCAAATGTGAATTTTGGCTAAGGGAAGTTCAATTCCTTGGCCATATTGTGAATCAAGAAGGAATTCAAGTAGACCTGGGGAAGATAGAAACGGTGAAGAGTTGGGGACAACCGACTACGCCTACGGAAATCCGAAGCTTTCTCAGATTGGTCGGTTATTATCGTCGGTTCATCCAAGACTTTTCTAAGATTGCTTCTCCTTTGACTAAATTGACGAGGAAGAACGTAAGATTCAATTGGGAGAACGAGCAAGAAATCGCTTTTCAATTGTTAAAAGAGAAATTGTGTCAAGCTCCGGTGTTAGTGTTGCCGGAAGGGGTAGAAGACATGACGGTTTATTGTGATGCTTCTTTAAATAGGCTCAGGTGTGTTTTGATGCAAAGAGGTAAAGTCATCGCTTACGCCTCTCGACAATTAAAGGAACACGAAAAGAGATACCCGACTCACGATCTTGAATTGGCGGCGGTGGTTCGTGCGTTGAAAATTTGGCGCCACTACTTGTATGGTGTCAAGTGTATGATTTATTCGGACCATAAGAGTTTGAAACATCTCTTTACTAAACGAGATTTGAATTATTGTCAACGTAGGTGGATGGATGTGGTAAAGGATTATGATTGTGAGATACTTTACCATCCGGGAAAGGCGAACGTGGTTGCGGATGCGTTGAGTCGAAAGAGTCAACATCTGGCGATACGAGTAGGATCGTTACGCATGATTATTACTAACGATTTCCTTGTAAAGCTTGGTGAGATTCAAATAGAAGCGTATGTTCACAACAAGCATGAAGAGCGGATTGTGGGGCAAACAGAGTTCATTACTATGGGCTCGCGTGGTTTGTTGTCATTTCAAGGAAGAGTGTGGGTACCTAATATGGGTGGTAACCGACAAGTGCTACTAGATGAAGCACATAAGTCAAAGTATTCCATTCATCCGGGTGCAACAAAGATGTACTATGACTTGAAGAAAGATTATTGGTGGCCCGGTATGAAACGTGATGTGGTTAGGTATGTTGAACAATGCGTCACGTGTTTGCAAGTTAAAGCCGAACACCAAAAGCTGTACGGTAAGTTACAACCCTTGGAAGTCCCGAAATGGAAATGGGAGCACATTACCATGGACTTCATTACCAAATTACCAAAGACGGCAAGAACCCAATATGATACGATTTGGGTAATAGTTGATCGATTGACGAAAAGTGCTTTGTTTCTTCCTATTCGGGAAACGGTATCATCGGAGACTTTATCCAAGTTGTTTATCAAGGAGGTGATATCGAGACATGGGGTTCCTATATCTATTGTTTCGGATCGAGATACTCGTTTTACGTCCCGATTTTGGAACAAGTTTCATGAAGATATGGGTACTCAATTGAAAATGAGCACGGCGTATCATCCTCAAACGGACGGTCAAACCGAGCGTACGAACCAAACGTTGGAGGATATGTTAAGGGCATGTATTATTGATTTTGGTGGAAGTTGGGATGAGCACTTACCCTTGATGGAGTTCTCATACAACAATAGTTACCATACTAGTATTGGAATGCCACATTATGAGATGCTCTATGGGCGTAGGTGTCGAACTCCCATTTGTTGGGGAGAAGTGGGTCAACGAGAAATTGGAAGTTCCGATTTGGTTTTGGAGACAAATAGTAAAATTGAGATGATTCGGGCTCGACTTAAAGCGGCGCAAGATAGACAAAAGTCTTATGCCGATAAAGGTAGGAGAACGATAGAGTTTCAAGAAGGTGACATGGTGATGCTTAAGGTTTCTCCATGGAAGGGTGTTATTCGGTTTCGGAAGCGAGGAAAGTTAGCTCCTCGGTTTATTGGTCCTTTCAAGGTTTTGGCATGTGTCGGTGAGGTTGCTTATCGACTAGAGTTACCCGAAGAACTTGCGGGAATTCATAACACATTTAATGTTTCCCATCTTCGTAAGTGTCTTGCGGATGACTCGACTTGGGTGCCTTTAGATGAGATTACGTTGAATAACAAGCTAGATTATGCGGAAGAACCGGTTGCAATCCTTGATGAGAAGGTTAAGATGATGCGGAACAAGGAAATTAGAACTTTCAAGGTGCAATGGCGACATCGAAAGGGTTCCGAGTTTACGTGGGAATCCGAAGAGTTTGTTTTGGTTTATCTTCCGGCTTGTCATGCGGCTTGGATCGCGAGGACGCGCTCTGATTCAAGTGGGGGAGAGTTGTAACATCCCGTTTTTCCCGTACGTATCGAAAGGTACATACTTAATCGTTTGTACGTTTGTAACTCGTCGTTTAGGCGTAATTGTGTAGATATATATATATATATATATATATATATATATATATATATATATATATACTTGTTAATGTGTGCGTATATAATTTTGTATATGAGTTTGGTTAGCGTTAAGTCTTGTGTGGCTTAGATACGATGTTTAGACGTGTATTGGAAGCTTGAACGACTTGAATGTTGTGTAAAATGATTTTTGGTTTAAGGTTGTCGAGATGGCCAGATAGTGCCTTAGGCTGCGCCGCGACAGACGGGTCCGCGCCGCGGCATATCGAGCAAACCAGGGACAGAACCTGGGTTAAGAAGGGGTGATTTTCCCTTTGTTCGTCGCGCCACGACGATTTGAGCCGCGCCGCGACATTTCTGCCAGACTGGTGCCGGTTTTAACTCAAATTAAATGACTTCAAGGGGCAAATTGGTAATTTGGCGTATAAATCTGATGGGAGCATTAAATCCCAACCACTCATCCATTTTATTTAATTTCTTTTATCTTTTCTTTCATTTTCTCTCCCAAAAACTCAACACCCATTTAGATTAAAAGTGAGATTTGAGAGTGAAGGATTGAGGGTTGATCTTTAGAGCAAGAATTAAAGTTGTTCCTTGTGTCTCTAGCTATGCGTTGATAGTCTCGGTAAGTTCTAACTCTAAGTTTTGAGTTTTAATTGGTTAATGGTTAGGGTTTTGGTTACTAGAGACTCGTTTGACCCATTTGAGGGTAAAATGGGCGAATTTGGGTTATGTGGTTGTAATGAAACCCTAATAGCCACAAGCTAGGGTTTGGTCTAATGAAAATAGGATTTGTAAGTGTTAATGGTGTTGTTAAGCATTAAACACTTGTTAAAATGTTGTTGAAATGGTAAATAGGTCATGTTGACCTAGTTTGGGTGAATTGGGTATGAATTACCCAAAGTTGGTGCTAGTTGAAGTTACTAGACTTTAATTCACTAGCTTTAGTGATTAAAGTCGAGTCTTGGCCATTAAAGGGGCGGTTGTGGTGTGTTTGAGTCATTTAATGCGAGTTGGGTCATTAAATGCTCAAGTAGGTGCAATGTGGTTAATTCCACTAGTTGTGTAATTGAATGTGTACTTATGTATTAGGTACTTTGCTTTGAAGCTCGGAAGTGCATAATCATCACCGAAGTGTTAAGGTGAGTGGAATAATTATATGCGTACATATATGACGTATTTATTTGTGTAGTTGAGTTGTGAAGTGTCGATGTAATAAGGCACCACTTCTCACGTGGCGAGTGAAGTGTCGAAGTGTTAAGACCCCACTCGGGAGTGAAGCATCGATGTGTTAAGATGCCACTTCGAGAGATGTAACAAGTGAAGTGTCGATGTGCTAAGACACCACTCGGGGTGAAGTGTCGAAGTGTTAAGGCACCACCCGGGGTGAAGTATCGAAGTGTTAAGATGCCACCCGTGGGGTTAATGTACGAAGTGTTAAGTGCACTAATGGTTGTTATGAACTCCGACGGTCTTTAAACACCGTTCCCTCGTTCGTTTGGTTAACCATGGTTGTGTGTGTGTGGATTGTAGCATATTATATTGTTTAAACTATGTGCTATTGTTATGCTAGCTCGTATGGTGGAAGGTTTAGTGTTATACTTGTGATGGTATGAATACTTATAATGCTAGCTTGTATGCGGTAAATGCGTAAGTGATTGCAAGTAAGTAGGTTGTATATGTAAACGTATAATTGTTGCACTCACTAAGCATTAGCTTACCCCTCTCGTTGTTTATCTTTTTAGATGCAGGTGTGGACAAGGGAAAGGGGGTTATTGGGCACTAGGTGTCCTTGTTGATGTTATGATGAAGCTTTTGGAAGTTGACCTACGTTTTGGGTAGTTTAGTCCCAAAGCATGCTCAAGGGGTCGTTTGGATTTTAAACTATCATTTGTAGTTGGTCAAACTTGTATCATATTCGTTAATGGCCTTTGTGCCTTTTTTGTAAACATTAAACTCGTAGTATGTTTTTAATGAAACGTGTGGAATGGTTTACATATTTAATTGGTGCGTAATTGTGTATCATTTAAAAAAATAAAAAATTATCGTACGAAGTACGGGTTGGGTTGTTTCAATATTAAATAAGTAAGATGCGAGCTTGTGAGTGTAGTAAAATAAATAATGGACGAACCTTTTTTCACATGTTACATACTTAATGACTAAATTAAATAAATACATTCTTCGGTGTACTTTTATCCGCTACTGAATTACAACGGAGCACGATATAATAGTCCTTGAAAAACTTTTGGTAGCATACCAACAAATGAATTTCACATGATCTTAAATTATGGTACTGTGTTTGGGTTCATTCATTCCCACTTGATTTATTACATTTCATCCGTGATTTAATGGATACTGTGATTAATTGAAAGATTTCCATCCACTGCCTATTTTATATATGTATATATCTAATACTAGTACACCAACCATTTATCTATTTTCTCATCTGTGTAATCAAACTACCACATATCACTCCCACTTCCACCATTTCGTTTAACTAATAATTACCATAAAAGTTACATGTTTCTGCATTTGTTTTCTGTTTAAACCGAGCCTCAATAATCACCATGGAAACTCATCACTACCACCTAAAGTTGCTGCTGTAGCAGCTGTACAACACACTTATATAATCACCACTATCTCCACCTCCAAAACAATCTACATCGCCACCAATCTGCTTTGTTTTTGCTCGAGACCACCACCACAAACCTATACGAACCACCTTCGATCATCTCTTACTGCCACGCCTACTTTCTGTTTCAAACGATCCCAAGTCATCACTAGTATCAAACATATCCTTTACCCTTTCTGTTCCTAGTTCAGCTCATGTGATCACCATCATTTAAAGACCACTAGTTTCATTTTCACAAGATGATGTTGTCGACTAGAAACCACCTGCAACCATACACCATTCACCACTACATAATCACCACCTTGCACCACTTCTTCCTCGTGAACACCACCACCGCCACTACCATCACACCACTTCTGATCACCACTTTCCATCATCATCACAAACCCATTTTTATCACCACCAAACGCTATCTCTTTTAAACTACTACGCTGCAATTGATTATCTTCCTTTTCCTTTTGTTCAAACGAAGCTAACACTATCTTTGTTCCTACTATTGATGAACAGAATCATCACCCAAACAATCCTCCTGTTGCTACTAGTTCAGTTGTGTTTACTGCTGCCACTTCTTCTGTTATTCTTTTTCCTGCTCAACACCACAACCACTTCATCGATTATGATTGCTGAATAAACTACTACTGCGTAACTTTTTTTATATTGGCCGACCAAAACCAAAAGGAGCAAGAAAAGGGACGTGTTTTTCTTTTCTTTTAGTGATTATGTAAAGTTTATTAATATAATCCAACCCCACTTCCAGCCGTTACTTGTTTCTACTCCAATAATAGAGACTGAATCCAATGACAATTAGTGGTTTAATGGACTGCCATGTTTATACTTGTATATTTGGGCCGATTTAATTACTAAATGGGCTAGTGTACATACAGGTTTATTGTGACGACCCGTGAATTTCCGACTAAATTTAAACTTAATCTTTATATGTTTTCGACACGATAAGCAAAAATCTGTAATGTTGAGTCTCGAAAACTTTGAAATCTATATTCATGTAATTAATTACCCTTTGACTATTCCCGACAATTCACGAACAATTGTTTGTAAATAAATAAATGTATATAAATGTGTATATGTATATGTATATATATAAACAAAAGTATATTTAATAATTTAAATTAGTATAATACCAAATAATCATTTGAATTAAATAGATAGTGTAATGTACAAAATAAATAAGATGTTATTAAATAAATATATAAATATATATATGTATACATAAGTAATATTATATATATATATTGTAATATATAAAATTGATAAATAATAAATATCCAAGGTATGTTATTATATAATACATAATTAGTAAAGATGATTAACAAGTTGTAATATTACGATACTAAAAATAATTACGAGTTGAAAAATATAGTTGTTAAAGTAGTATTATTATTACTTCCATTAACATTAATATTAATATTTGTATCATTACTATTATTATATAAAGTGTGTGTATATATATATATATATATATATATATATATATATATATATATATATATATATATATATATATATATATATATATATATGAAACTAGATAAGTATATATTGTTAATATTATTATTATCAGTAAAATTAATGTTATTACTAATATGATTAATGCCATTATTATTGTTATTAATTTTTACTATCATCAATAGTTACTAATGATATTAGTAATATTTTTATTAACCTTATTATTATTAATAATTATCATTATTCTTATTATTTATATTATTATTATTATTATTAAATACTATAAAAAAAATTAATATCATTTTTATTAGTAATATTATTTTGATTCTTAATCTTATCATTATCTATATTGTTAATAATAGTATTTTGTTTTTATAAAATTAGTAACTATATTATTATTTATTTTTACTCATAATTATAATTTTTAATCTTACATATATATATATATATATATATATATATATATATATATATATATATATATATATATATATATATATATATATATATACATACATATATGCCGTTATATACATATTTATACTTGCCAATTAGTTTTATTAATTAATAGTATTATTATTATTATTATTATTATTATTATTATTATTATTATTATTATTATTATTATTATTAATATAATTTAATTATTAATTATTAGTATTAATTATATATATATATATATATATATATATATATATATATATATATATATATATATATATATATATATATATATATAATCTAACAAAGAAAGATTCTGCTTTGCTTATATCTGATTAGTGGACCTTTTCAGCAAACAAGAAGTACGAGTTGTTTCCAGTCCTTATCACTTTAACATTTCCAAACAAAATCCAGTACAACAAATTTGTCAGCTTTAATTTGTTTTATTTAATTATTTTTTTTGTCTATTAAAGAAAAGATGTCGACCCATTTGTTGTGATATAATTAGATTGAACCAATTACTTATTCTGTCATTCCAATTCTGTTTTCATTATCAATTACTAGCTTATTTCAGTTGAATCAAAACAGAATCATTTTTTTTTACAGACCGATACCTCTGTTTGTTCTTTTTTTTTTTTAAAACTTCGAAATCGAGTGAAATTCCAAAATGTAATAAAGAGGTTCTGTTAGGATTGATCTAAGTAAACTATCTATAAGTTTTCATTACCCAATTCTTTATTTTGATTTCAAATTTTCGAGTCAAAGTTTAGATTTCAAAAAGTCAAACAAATGTTCTTGAACGAATTCGCATTCTCTGTTATGATATATGTTAAATTGATAGTTCCTAGAGTTTTTAGGAGTGATTTGGAACGTAATCTCTTCAGGTATCTTATTCTAAAACGTATTCAAAAGTCGAGTTTGATTTTGTGTTCTTCATGGTGTATATCGAACAGTAGCAGGTCTTTTATTTTTTTTTAAACGATTTAATTCACTCAGCTAATCATATTTCAAGTCCTAAAACTAAATAATTAGTTAGATGTTAGATTGATTTTGCCTCTGGCCGATTTAATGAGGAATCTGAGTGAATGATTAAATGGGAAGAAGAAGAAGAAGAAGAACATGGAAACGAAATATATACGGGATAAAATTAAATCATATGGGTATAAATCAGGAAATACGGAAATTGTGAAATGGTTTAGAGTGTTTGCGGAGAGCGGGAGGTCACGAGTTCGAGTCTTGTCGGGAACATTTTCTTTTTATGCAAAGTTTTAATGGTATACACTCTTAACTTCATTTTTTTTCTTTATTATTATTGTTATTATTACTAGTAATCATTATGATTATTATTATTAATGTTATGATTATTATGAATATAAGTATTATTGTTATTATTATTATCATTATTATTATTATTAACAATTATTATTAAATGTAATTATTATCATTATTCTAATTATTATCATTAACTTAGTTATTACTAAATAGAATGAGTATTACTACTATTATTATTATGTTTATGATTAAAATTATTATTATTATATATTCATTGATATTGTTATTATTATTAATGTTATCAATATCAATATCAATAAAGGTACCATTGTTAGAATTTTAGAATTTATCAGTGTTATTAAAATAGGTATTATTATTACTAAGAAAAAGATATAAAAATATTATCACTTCACTAATATTAGTATTTGTACCATTTTTATAATTATTAGTATAATTATCATATTCAAAATTATTGATATCATTATTATTATTAATAACATTTTTGTATCACTATTATTATTAAAATTTATCATTTTCATTTTGTTATTAGTATTACCATTATTAATAAGGTTATTATTATTATTAGCAAATTATTATTTCTCCAAACTGGTATTTTAACCAGATAAATATTTTGTACATAAAATATACTTATTATGCATACTATAATTATATTAAAATTTCACATAATCATATATATATCAAACTTACTAATATTATTTATATAAATACTTACAAATAACAAACTATCGATTTCTAAATATAACATTTAAACAAGTATGGATATAATAATATAACTATATAAATAACAACTATTTTGAATATAAATACAAATTAAATATATAATATATAAATTAAGATATTATATTTTTGTTCGATTACAATTATATGTATTAATATATATACTTAATATAGGTTCGTGAATCCGAGGCCAACCTTACACTTATTCAATGTCGTTCTATGTATTTTTACTACAAAATACATTAGGTGAGTTTCATTATTCCCTTTTTATATATATTTTTGGGCTTAGAATACATGCAAATGCTTTATTAACTGTTTTACAATATTTATATGCGTGAGTTTCATTTGCCTTTTTACCCTTTATATTTTAGGGCTGAGAATACATGCAAATGCTTCATTAACTGTTTTACAATATTTATATGTGTGAGTTTCATTTGCCCTTTTTACTCTTTACATTTTTGGGCTGAGAATACATGCAAATGCTTTAGTAACTGTTTTACAATAATTATATGCGTGAGTTTCATTTGCTCCCTTTTTAAATGCTTTTACAATATATACTTTTGGGACTGAGAATACATGCGCTGCTTTTATAAATGTTTTACAAAATAGATACAAGTAATCGAAACTACATTATATGGTTGAATTATCGAAATCAAATATGCCCCTTTTTATTAAGTCTGGTAATCTAAGAATTAGGGAACAGACACCCTAATTGACGCGAATCCTAAAGATAGATCTATCGGGCCCAACAAGCCCCATTCAAAGTACCGGATGCTTTAGTACTTCGAAATTTATATCATGTCCGAAGGAGGATCCCGGAATGATGGGGATATTCTTATATGCATATTGTGAATGTCGGTTACCAGGTATTCAATCCATATGAATGATATTTTTGTCTCTATGCATGAGAAGTATGTTTATGAGAAATGGAAATATGAAATCTTGTGGTCTATTAAAATTATGAAATGATTATTTATGTTAAACTAATGAACTCACCAACCTTTTGGTTGACACTTTAAAGCATGTTTATTCTCAGGTACGAAAGAAATCTTCCGCTGTACTTTTGCTCATCTTAGAGATATTAATTGGAGTCATTCATGACATATTTCAAAAGACGTTGCATTCGAGTCGTTGAGTTCATCAAGATTATTATTAAATCAATTATAGTAAGATATGTTATGAAATGGTATGCATGTCGTCAACTTTAGATGTAATGAAAGATTGTCTTTTCATAACGAATGCAATGTTTGTAAAATGTATCATATAGAGGTCAAGTACCTCGCGATGTAATCAACTGTTGTGAATCATTTATAATCAATATGGACTTCGTCCGGATGGATTAGGATGGGTCTTCACAGTTGGTATCAGAGCGGTGGTCTTAGTGAACCAGGTCTTGCATTAGTATGTCTAACTGATAGTTGTTTAGATGCATTAGTGAGTCTGGACTTCGACCGTGTCTGCATATCAAAAGTTTTGCTTATCAATTTTGTCAGAAATCATCTGTTTATCATCCTTAGGAAATTACCTGCTTATCATTCTTAGTCTAGACACATCTTACTGCAATGATTGCATGAATAGTGTATAGACAAAATTCGTATCTTAGCGTATCTGCTAATTCATATCTTAGCATATCTGTTACTGTAGACTTTGTCTGACAACTTCCGTAGATTCCTTCATAACTTATGGGATTTTAGTATTATATATGCATATGTAAATTATGTATTGTAGGGTACTAATCTACATCCTATAATCTATTTCCTATCAAAAATCCTTCATCTGATTATACGAGATGAATTCCTCAACCAGTTCGAGTCCCTCAGATTTTGATAGTTATTCCGACAGCTATTCCGACATGGATTTCCACTCGAGCTCCAAAAGCAGTGTAACCGGAATGAGTCAACCAATTAGCCATCATTTATTCTAGATGAATTGGAGATGGGTTCGTAGTTGACTTAATCAATGAAGACACGAAGAAAGCGATCTTTTCCATCAACCAAATTTACCTCTTGATGAATAACCCAAAGCACTTATCGGTGAATCAATCTGAAACACCATCTTCACCCTCATTTCCAGAGTAGCTTGACATGATTATATTTTATCCACAATTTGAAACCTTATTCATCTGCTCGTTCTGACCGACAATTATCCCGGAGTAATACAAGAAGTCAACGAACTTCGCGATCGAGTAAACAATTTGGAGAATATGGTGCAAAACGTACCAGCTTCAGCAACATCACCGGCATCAACAGTACCACCAACAACACAAGTTTCAACATCACATGCCCCAATATCTCATTCTATACCTCAAGCATAATCATCGTTCTACATGATGTTCTACATCATTTATCCCCGTACGACATGACTATTATGTAATCTCTAATGTTTTAGAGATTATATATTCTTGTTCTAACGGTAAATCAAATGAGTTTAATATCATATTAACTTATTAAATCCATGATTACATCTGAAGAAAATATATATGTATGTATGTTTTCATAAAGATTGTAATTAAAAATTCTTTTGTACAAACTGTTAATGGTGAAAATATTTTAACGGGTAGGTAATACCCAAAGAATATTTAGATTTTACATTAATAAATTACACTGTACATTCTTCGAATCAGATTCAATAGTCATTTACTATCCTACTTACATCCACCGATATACAAATCCGTTCACCACGAAATAACCATTTTCATTCAATTTCATATTTGGATTTTGATCTATCAGAATCCAACAAGTGGTATAATGAAGAAAACATTGGACAAGATAAAATTTGTTAGAAACAAACAAATTAACTATGAGAAATTTTGTTAAGAATCCACGCTAACAAAATCCTGGCTAACTGTTCCTAGCTAACTGTTAATTCCGTATTACATTTTATTTATCGCAATTTATTTATCGCAATTTAATTATCGTAATTTTAATTCTCTCAATTTTATTTATCGTCATTTAATTTCTGTTATTTAATTTACGCACTTTATTTATCATCATTTAATTTCTGTTATTTATTTTACGCACTTTAAATATCAGGACACGTATACAAGGTTTTGACATATCATATCGACGCATATATATGTATTATTTGGAATAATCATAGACACTCTATATGCAGTAATGATCGAGTTCTCTATACATGGTTGAGGTTGATTCTACAATAATATATATAGTTTGAGTTGTGATCGAGTCTGAGATGTATACGGGTCACGACACGTATTAATTAATTCGAATATTATATATTAAGCTATATATGAATTATTGGACTGTCAACTGTGGACTATCGACTATGGACTAATAACATTGGACAATTAAAATGAATTAAAATATTGATTATAACATATGAAAATAAACAATTCTTCAAGTTTGCCACTTGATTTCATCTTAAACCTCATTTGTATCTTGATAATTACAATCTACGTTCAAACCTTTCATGATTATTGAAAACACCTCAATCGAGAGTATGAACCAACCGCACTTCATCTACGAAAGAAGAGATTGACGCATATAGTTATGCACTTGAAAACACTAGGAACCTGAGTAAAACGGTTAACCTGTATCTGTGTTAGCTCCTTTAGCATTATATTTACCCAAAATAACTTGGTAATCTCTTTCAAAGTAGCAAATTTTATCACAGCTCCAGCAAGTCAACTTCAACTTTTTGTTCAAAACAACTTTATTATAACCTTGATATATATGTGTACTCTTTTATTGTTACCGAGGAACCTTTTATATTCCATGACATTATCAGAAGATGTACCAGCAACTCCGTTGATCTTTAATTTTCCGAAAATCATTATATTCATTGAAACCCTATCATATACTCATCCGCATCTTGTAACGAGTATTGCCATACCAAATACCGGGAATCAACAATCATTATTTTGAATCTCACAACAATTTTACAACAACAGTTATATGTATGTGTATGTGTGTATATATATATATATATATATATATATATATATATATAACATGTACCTCTTAAAATCATGATCTTCAATTCTGAAATTTTGAATAGCACCCAGTCTACAGATCAATACCACAAATTCTGAAAAAGCTGAATACAGCAGCACAAACTATACACGACCTTAAATGTCAAAAGTTTGATGATAAAGAATGGAGTATTGGAAACACTCAATAGAAAATTTAGTACAGAAAAGCGGATTATGCGAAACTATGAAGGAAGCCGTGGACAAATCACAAAGAATAAGTTTGACTTCAAAGAATCCAAATGATTCTGTTTCTGATGAAATCTTTAGTGAATGCCTTGCTTCCGAAACTAAACCCTTACGGATAAATCTTCTTCATTATCCATCGATATTAGAAATTTCAAGATTTCATCGTATCTTTCTTTATAAATATCTTCCACATTTCTAAAGATATTTTCATAACTATTCTTATCTGAGATCATTAATCTCTTCATGATATCAGTGTTACATCATATATGAAATGTCCCGTTCTTATTGATTAAAAACGTTCCATATTAATTGATTTCGTTGCGAGGTTTTCACCTCTATATGAGACGTTTTTCAAAGACTGCATTCATTTTAAAACAAACTATAACCTTTATTTCATCAATAAAGGTTTAAAAAGCTTTACGTAGATTATCAAATAATGATAATCTAAAATATCCTGTTTACACACGACCATTACATAATGGTTTACAATACAAATATGTTACAACAAAATAAGTTTCTTGAATGCAGTTTTTACACAATATCATACAAGCATGGACTCCAAATCTCGTCCTTATTTAAGTATGCGACAGCGGATGCTCTTAATAATCACCTGAGAATAAACATGCTTAAAACGTCAACAAAAATGTTGGTGAGTTATAGGTTTAACCTATATATATCAAATCGTAACAATAGACCACAAGATTTCATATTTCAATACACATCCCATACATAGAGATAAAAATCATTCATATGGTGAACACCTGGTAACCGACATTAACAAGATGCATATATAAGAATATCCCCATCATTCCGGGACACCCTTCGGATATGATATAAATTTCGAAGTACTAAAGCATCCGGTACTTTGGATGGGGTTTGTTAGGCCCAATAGATCTATCTTTAGGATTCGCGTCAATTAGGGTGTCTGTTCCCTAATTCTTAGATTACCAGACTTAATAAAAAGGGGCATATTCGATTTTGATAATTCAACCATAGAATGTAGTTTCACGTACTTGTGTCTATTTTGTAAATCATTTATAAAACCTGCATGTATTCTCATCCCAAAAGTATTAGATTTTAAAAGTGGGACTATAACTCACTTTCACAGATTTTTACTTCGTCGGGAAGTAAGACTTGGCCACTGGTTGATTCACGAACCTATAATAATATATACATATATATTAAAGTATGTTCAAAATATATTTACAACACTTGCAATATATTTTGATGTTTTAAGTTTATTAAGTCAGCTGTCCTCGTTAGTAACCTACTACTAGTTGTCCACAGTTAGATGTACAGAAATAAATCGATAAATATTATCTTGAATCAATCCACGACCCAGTGTATACGTATCTCAGTATTGATCACAACTCAAACTATATATATTTTGGAATCAACCTCAACCCTGTATAGCTAACTCCAACATTCACATATAGAGTGTCTATGGTTGTTCCGAAATATATATAGATGTGTCGACATGATAGGTCGAAACATTGTATACGTGTCTATGGTATCTCAAGATTACATAATATACAATACAAGTTGATTAAGTTATGGTTGGAATAGATTTGTTACCAATTTTCACGTAGCTAAAATGAGAAAAATTATCCAATCTTGTTTTACCCATAACTTCTTCATTTTAAATCCGTTTTGAGTGAATCAAATTGCTATGGTTTCATATTGAACTCTATTTTATGAATTTAAACAGAAAAAGTATAGGTTTATAGTCGGAAAATAAGTTACAAGTTGTTTTTGTAAAGGTAGTCATTTCAGTCGAAAGAACGACGTCTAGATGACCATTTTAGAAAACATACTTCCACTTTGAGTTTAACCATAATTTTTGGATATAGTTTCATGTTCATAATAAAAATCATTTTCTCAGAATAAAACTTTTAAATCAAAGTTTATCATAGTTTTTAATTAACTAACCCAAAACAGCCCGCGGTGTTACTACGACGGCGTAAATCCGGTTTTACGGTGTTTTTCGTGTTTCCAGGTTTTAAATCATTAAGTTAGCATATCATATATATATAGAACATGTGTTTAGTTAATTTTAAAAGTCAAGTTAGAAGGATTAACTTTTGTTTGCGAACAAGTTTAGAATTAACTAAACTATGTTCTAGTGATTACGAGTTTAAACCTTCGAATAAGATAGTTTTATATATATGAATCGAATGATGTTATGAACATCATTACTACCTCAAGTTTAGTAGGTAAACCTACTGGAAGTGACAAGAAATGATCTAGCTTCAAAGGATCTTGGATGGCTTGAAAGTTCTTGAAGTAGGATCATGACACAAAAACAAGTTCAAGTAAGATTTTTACTCGAATTAAGATAGTTTATAGTTATAGAAATTGAATCAAAGTTTAAATATGAATATTACCTCGAATAAGAAAGATAACCTACTGTATATAACAAAGGTTTCTTGATCTTAGATGATTACTTGGAATGGATTAGAAAGCTTGGAAGTAAATTAGTAAACTTGAAGGGATTTTTGAAGTGTTCTTGAAGTGTTCTTCCTATGATGATTATAGCTTGATTCTTGAAGTGATTTTTGATGAAGATGATGATTAACTACTGGAAAAATACGTTCATAATAGTGTGTGTGTGTGTTGAGAGAGAATTAGAAAGAGAATTGGAAGTGAAATGGAGTGAATGATGAGTGGTAATTGGTGAGTGGTGAGTGGGGTTAAAAGGAGTTCTAGTTAGTTGACTAGCTCATGGTAGAAGTTAAAATTGATTAGTCATTGATGACATAATCAAGAGTGGAATCCCATGCTAGTTCCTATTGGTATATACCCATAGTAAGTACGTTTTGAAGCTATGTATAATACGGGTAAGAATACGACTAGAATTCTTGATGAAAGAAAAGAATGGGAAAGTAACTGTAACCATTTTCGTTAAGTATGAGTGTTTTGATATATGTCTTGAAGTCTTCCAAAAGTATTTTAATACATCTAAATACACTACATGTATATACATTTTAACTGAGTCGTTAAGTCATCGGTAGTCGTTACATGTAAGTGTTGTTTTGAAACCTTTAAGTTAACGATCTCAATTAATGTTGTTAACCCATTGTTTATTATATCTAATGAGATGTTAAATTATTATATTATCATGATATTATGATATATTAATATATCTTAATATGATATATATACATTTAAATGTCGTTACAACGATAATCGTTACATATATGTCTCGTTTCGAAATCCTTAAGTTAGTAGTCTTGTTTATATGTATATAACTCATTGTTAATATACTTATGGAGATACTTACTTATAATAATCTCATGTTAACCATATGTATATCCATATATATATCGTCATGTCGTTTTTACAAGTTTTAACGTTCGTGAATCGCCGGTCAACTTGGGTGGTCAATTGTCTATATGAAACATATTTCAATTAATCAAGTCTTAACAAGTTTGATTGCTTAACATGTTGGAAATATTTAATCATGTAAATATCAATCTCAATTAATATATATAAACATGGAAAAGTTCGGGTCACTACAGTACCTACCCGTTAAATAAATTTCGTCCCGAAATTTTAAGCTGTTGAAGGTGTTGACGAATCTTCTGGAAATAGATGCGGGTATTTCTTCTTCATCTGATCTTTATGCTCCCAGGTGAACTCGGGTCCTCTACGAGCATTCCATCGAACCTTAACAATTGGTATCTTGTTTTGCTTAAGTCTTTTAACCTCACGATCCATTATTTCGACGGGTTCTTCGATGAATTGGAGTTTTTCGTTGATTTGGATTTCATCTAACGGAATAGTGAGATCTTCTTTAGCAAAACATTTCTTCAAATTCGAGACGTGGAAAGTGTTATGTACAGCCGCGAGTTGTTGAGGTAACTCAAGTCGGTAAGCTACTGGTCCGACACGATCAATAATCTTGAATGGTCCAATATACCTTGGATTTAATTTCCCTTGTTTACCAAATCGAACAACGCCTTTCCAAGGTGAAACTTTAAGCATGACCATCTCTCCAATTTCAAATTCTATATCTTTTCTTTTAATGTCAGTGTAGCTCTTTTGTTGACTTTGGGCGGTTTTCAACCGTTGTTGAATTTGGACGATGTTCTCGGTAGTTTCTTGTATAATCTCCGGACCCGTAATCTGTCTATCCCCCACTTCACTCCAACAAATTGGAGACCTGCACTTTCTACCATAAAGTGCTTCAAACGGCGCCATCTCAATGCTTGAATGGTAGCTGTTGTTGTAGGAAAATTCTGCTAACGGTAGATGTCGATCCCAACTGCTTCCGAAATCAATAACACATGCTCGTAGCATGTCTTCAAGTGTTTGTATCGTCCTTTCGCTCTGCCCATCAGTTTGTGGATGATAGGCAGTACTCATGTCTAGACGAGTTCCTAATGCTTGCTGTAATGTCTGCCAGAATCTTGAAATAAATCTGCCATCCCTATCAGAGATAATAGAGATTGGTATTCCATGTCTGGAGACGACTTCCTTCAAATACAGTCGTGCTAACTTCTCCATCTTGTCATCTTCTCTTATTGGCAGGAAGTGTGCGGATTTGGTGAGACGATCAACTATTACCCAAATAGTATCAAAACCACTTGCAGTCCTTGGCAATTTAGTGATGAAATCCATGGTAATGTTTTCCCATTTTCATTTCGGGATTTCGGGTTGTTGAAGTAGACCTGATGGTTTCTGATGCTCAGCTTTGACCTTAGAACACGTCAAACATTCTCCTATGTATTTAGCAACATCGGCTTTCATACCCGGCCACCAAAAATGTTTCCTGAGATTCTTGTACATCTTCCCCGTTCCAGGATGTATTGAGTATCTGGTTTTATGAGCTTCTCTAAGTACCATTTCTCTCATATCTCCAAATTTTGGTACCCAAATTCTTTCAGCCCTATACCGGGTTCCGTCTTCCCGAATATTAAGATGCTTCTCCGATCCTTTAGGTATTTCATCCTTTAAATTTCCCTCTTTTAAAACTCCTTGTTGCGCCTCCTTTATTTGAGTAGTAAGGTTATTATGAATCATTATATTCATAGATTTTACTCGAATGGGTTCTCTGTCCTTCCTGCTCAAGGCATCGGCTACCACATTTGCCTTCCCCCGGTGGTAACGAATCTCAAAGTCATAATCATTCAACAATTCAATCCACCTACGCTGCCTCATATTCAGTTGTTTCTGATTAAATATGTGTTGAAGACTTTTGTAGTCGGTATATATAATACTTTTGACCCCATATAAGTAGTGCCTCCAAGTCTTTAATGCAAAAACAACCGCGCCTAATTCCAAATCATGCGTTGTATAATTTTGTTCGTGAATCTTCAATTGTCTAAACGCATAAGCAATCACCTTCGTTCGTTGCATTAATACACAACCGAGACCTTGCTTTGATGCATCACAATAAATCACAAAATCATCATTCCCTTCAGGCAATGACAATATAGGTGCCGTAGTTAGCTTTTTCTTCAATAACTGAAATGCTTTCTCTTGTTCATCATTCCATTCAAATTTCTTCCCTTTATGCGTTAATGCAGTCAAGGGTTTTGCTATTCTGGAAAAGTCTTGGATGAACCTTCTGTAGTAACCAGCTAGTCCTAAAAACTGGCGTATGTGTTTCGGAGTTTTCGGGGTTTCCCACTTTTCAACAGTTTCTATCTTTGCCGGATCCACCTTAATACCTTCTTTGTTCACTATGTGACCGAGGAATTGAACTTCTTCCAACCAAAATGCACACTTTGAAAACTTAGCGTACAATTCTTCCTTCCTCAATACTTCTAACACCTTTCTCAAATGTTCACCGTGTTCTTGGTCATTCTTTAAGTAAATAAGTATGTCATCAATGAAAACAATGACAAACTTGTCAAGGTATGGTCCACATACTCGGTTCGTAAGGTCCATGAACACAGCTGGTGCATTAGTTAAACCAAACGGCATGACCATAAACTCGTAATGATCGTAACGTGTTCTGAAAGCAGTCTTTGGAATATCATCTTCTTTCACCCGCATTTGATGATACCCAGAACGTAAGTCAATCTTTGAATAAACAGACGAGCTTTGTAGTTGATCAAATAAGTCGTCGATTCTCGGTAGTGGGTAGCGGTTCTTGATGGTAAGTTTGTTCAACTCTTGGTAGTCGATACACAACCTGAATGTACCATCTTTCTTCTTGACAAACAAAACAGGAGCTCCCCACGGTGATGTGCTTGGTCGAATGAAACCACGCTCTAAAAGTTCTTGTAATTGGCTTTGCAGTTCTTTCATCTCGCTGGGTGCGAGTCTGTAAGGAGCACGAGCTATTGGTGCAGCTCCTGGTACAAGATCTATTTGAAATTCAACGGATCGATGTGGGGGTAATCCCGGTAATTCTTTCGGAAATACATCGGGAAATTCTTTTGCGACGGGAACATCATTGATGCTCTTTTCTTCAGTTTGTACTTTCTCGACGTGTGCTAGAACAGCATAGCAACCTTTTCTTATTAGTTTTTGTGCCTTCAAATTACTAATAAGATGTAGCTTCGTGTTGCCCTTTTCTCCGTACACCATTAAGGGTTTTCCTTTTTCTCGTATAATGCGAATTGCATTTTTGTAACAAACGATCTCTGCTTTCACTTCTTTCAACCAGTCCATACCGATTATCACATCAAAACTCCCTAACTCTACTGGTATCAAGTCAATCTTAAATGTTTCACTAACCAGTTTAATTTCTCGATTCCGACATATATTATCTGCTGAAATTAATTTACCATTTGCTAATTCGATAAAAATTTACTATCCAATGGCGTCAATGGACAACTTAATTTAGCACAAAAATCTCTACTCATATAGCTTCTATCCGCACCCGAATCAAATAAAATGTAAGCAGATTTATTGTCAATAAGAAACGTACCCGTAACAAGCTCCGGGTCTTCCTGTGCCTCTGCCGCATTAATATTGAAAACTCTTCCACGGCCTTGTCCATTCGTGTTCTCCTGGTTCGGGCAATTTCTACTAATGTGGCCCGGTTTTCCACATTTATAACAAACTACATTGGCATAACTTGCTTCGACACTACTTGCTCCGCCATTACTCGTTCCGACACCATTTGTTCCTTTCGTTCTATTAACCCCTGGTCCGTAGACCTCACACTTCGTCGCGCTATGACCATTTATTTTACACTTGTTGCAAAATTTGGTGCAGAACCCCGAGTGATACTTTTCACACCTTTGACATAGCTGCTTCTGATTGTTGTTGTTGTTGCGGTTATTATTGTTGTTGGGATGATTGTTGTAGTTGCTGTTGTTGTTGTTGTTGTTGTTGTTGTTGGGCCGTTTGTTGTAGTTGCGATTGATGTTGCGATTGTTGGGATAATTGTTGCGATTATTGTTGTAATTGCTGTTGTTGTTGTATTGGTGATTCTTATCACCGTTTTCCTCCCACTTTCTTTTGACTTGCTTCACATTGGCCTCTTCAGCAGTCTGTTCTTTAATTCTTTCTTCAATCTGGTTCACTAGTTTGTGAGCCATTCTACATGCCTGTTGTATGGAGGCGGGCTCGTGTGAACTTATATCTTCTTGGATTCTTTCCGGTAATCCTTTCACAAACGCGTCGATCTTCTCTTCCTCATCTTCGAATGCTCCCGGACACAATAGGCACAATTCTGTGAATCGTCTTTCGTACGTGGTAATATCAAATCCTTGGGTTCGTAACACTCTAAGTTCTGTCTTGAGCTTATTGAACTCGGTTCTGGGACGGTACTTCTCGTTCATCAAGTGCTTGAATGCTGACCACGGTAGTGCGTACGCATCGTCTTGTCCCACTTGCTCTAGATAGGTATTCCACCATGTTAACGCAGAACCTGTGAAGGTATGCGTAGCGTACTTTACTTTGTCCTCTTCAGTACACTTACTTATGGCAAACACCGATTCGACCTTCTCGGTCCACCGTTTCAATCTGATCGGTCCTTCGGTTCCATCAAATTCCAAAGGTTTGCAGGCAGTGAATTCTTTGTAGGTGCATCCTACACGATTTCCTGTACTGCTAGATCCAAGTTTATTGTTGGTATGTAGCGCAGCCTGTACTGCGGCTATGTTTGAAGCTAGAAA
This sequence comes from Rutidosis leptorrhynchoides, assembly GCF_046630445.1. NCBI lineage: Eukaryota > Viridiplantae > Streptophyta > Magnoliopsida > Asterales > Asteraceae > Rutidosis > Rutidosis leptorrhynchoides. Next base: position 342,451,910 of record NC_092336.1, read on the forward strand.
AGTACGGAATTCCTCTTCATTCATATTCACGGTGTGTCGAGTAGTCGGTGCCATTTCCTTCAAAATAGTCAAATGGAACAAGTTAATCATACAGAATATTAAGAGTAGTTAATAGTATTTCGTAGCATAATATGAACTCATTTATAAAAGCTTTTTCTTCATATTAGCGTTTTATAAGTTTAAATTCGGGTAGTACCTACCCGTTAAGTTCATACTTAGCTAATATACAATTCAACTACTACAATTCTATATGAAAAACTGATTATAATAATATTTCGCGTTCAAACTTTTATACAATATTTTACAAACTTACAATACCGCTTATTTTACATAAAGCATGAAATATAGCACACAATAACTTTGATACAAGATAGTTGTGATGATAATTCTAGCTAGTACACAAGTCGTTCAGCAAAGGCAATAAAGACACGTAATTCATACGTCCAGAAACAAGTCATGCATTCTGGTTTTACTAGGACTACTTCCCATCCTTGGTCTTGTGGAACATAACCGTTATGGCCGTTGATAAGATAGCGTGTTGTAACGTCGTCAAAGGGACGAGGGTTACGTAATGTCCAACTGTCCCGTAACAATCTAAAAACCTCATTTCTTACCCCAATTACTGACTCCGTCACTTGTGGGAACGTTTTGTTTAATAGTTGTAGGCTGATGTTTTTGTTCTCACTTTGGTGAGAAGCGAACATTACTAATCCGTAAGCATAACATGCTTCTTTATGTTGCATGTTAGCCGCTTTTTCTAAATCACGAAGTCCAATATTCGGATATATTGAGTCAAAATAATTTCTTAACCCATTGCGTAAAATAGCATTTGGGTTCCCCGCAATATATGCGTCAAAGTAAACACATCGTAACTTATGGATTTCCCAATGTGATATCCCCCATCTTTCGAACGAAAGCCTTTTATAAACCAAGGCATTCTTGGAACGTTCTTCGAATGTCTTACAAACTGATCTCGCCTTAAATAGTTGTGCCGAAGAATTCTGACCGACTCTAGACAAGATTTCATCAATCATGTCTCCGGGTAGGTCTCTTAAAATATTGGGTTGTCTATCCATTTTGTGTTTTTATACTGTAAAATAGACAAGAGTTAGATTCATAAAAAAAAATACTTATTAATACAAGCAATTTTTACATATATCATAAAGCATAAGCACACTATATTACTTATATTACACCACACGAATACAACTATCTTATTCCGACTCGCTTGTTTCTTCTTCTTCTTCAATTTTGGTTCGTTTTGCCAAGTTTCTAGGGATATATGATGTTCCCCTAATACGAACCGTCGTTATCCACATTGGTTTAGAAAAACCTGGTGGTTTAGAGGTTCCCGGGTCATTGTTACAACTTAAAGACTTCGGGGGTTGACGATACATATAAAGTTCATCGGGGTTGGAATTAGATTTCTCTATTTTAATGCCCTTTCCCTTATTATTTTCTTTTACCTTTTTAAATTCAGTTGGGGTAATTTCTATAACATCATCGGAATTCTCGTCAGAATCCGATTCATCGGAGAATTGGTAATCCTCCCAATATTTTGCTTCCTTAGCGGAAACACCATTGACCATAATTAACCTTGGTCGGTTGGTTGAGGATTTTCTTTTACTCAACCGTTTTATTATTTCCCCCACCGGTTCTATTTCTTCATCCGGTTCTGATTCTTCTTCCGGTTCCGATTCTTCTTCTGGTTCCGACTCTTCTTCCGGTTCCTCTTCGGGAACTTGTGAATCAGTCCACGAATCATTCCAATTTATATTTGACTCTTCATTATTATTAGGTGAGTCAATGGGACTTGTTCTAGAGGTAGACATCTATCACATAATATCAAACGCGTTAAGAGATTAATATATCACATAATATTCACATGTTAAAAATATATAGTTTCCAACAAAATTTGTTAAGCAATCATTTTTCAAGTAAACACGGTCGAAGTCCAGACTCACTAATGCATCCTAACAAACTCGATAAGACACACTAATGCAAAATTCTGGTTCTCTAAGACCAACGCTCTGATACCAACTGAAATGTCCCGTTCTTATTGATTAAAAACGTTCCATATTAATTGATTTCGTTGCGAGGTTTTGACCTGTATATGAGACGTTTTTCAAAGACTGCATTCATTTTAAAACAAACCATAACCTTTATTTCATCAATAAAGGTTTAAAAAGCTTTACGTAGATTATCAAATAATGATAATCTAAAATATCCTGTTTACACACGACCATTACATAATGGTTTACAATACAAATATGTTACAACAAAATAAGTTTCTTGAATACAGTTTTTACACAATATCATACAAGCATGGACTCCAAATCTCGTCCTTATTTAAGTATGCGACAGCGGATGCTCTTAATAATCACCTGAGAATAAACATGCTTAAAACGTCAACAAAAATGTTGGTGAGTTATAGGTTTAACCTATATATATCAAATCGTAACAATAGACCACAAGATTTCATATTTCAATACACATCCCATACATAGAGATAAAAATCATTCATATGGTGAACACCTGGTAACCGACATTAACAAGATGCATATATAAGAATATCCCCATCATTCTGGGACACCCTTCGGATATGATATAAATTTCGAAGTACTAAAGCATCCGGTACTTTGGATGGGGTTTGTTAGGCCCAATAGATCTATCTTTAGGATTCGCGTCAATTAGGGTGTCTGTTCCCTAATTCTTAGATTACCAGACTTAATAAAAGGGGGTATATTCGATTTCGATAATTCAACCATAGAATGTAGTTTCACGTACTTGTGTCTATTTTGTAAATCATTTATAAAACCTGCATGTATTCTCATCTCAAAAATATTAGATTTTAAAAGTGGGACTATAACTCACTTTCACAGATTTTTACTTCATCGGAAAGTAAGACTTGGCCACTGGTTGATTCACGAACCTATAATAATATATACATATATATTAAAGTATGTTCAAAATATATTTACAACACTTTTAATATATTTTGATGTTTTAAGTTTATTAAGTCAGCTGTCCTCGTTAGTAACCTACAACTAGTTGTCCACAGTTAGATGTACAGAAATAAATCGATAAATATTATCTTGAATCAATCCACGACCCAGTGTATACGTATCTCAGTATTGATCACAACTCAAACTATATATATTTTGGAATCAACCTCAACCCTGTATAGCTAACTCTAACATTCACATATAGAGTGTCTATGGTTGTTCCGAAATATATATAGATATGTCGACATGATAGGTCGAAACATTGTATACGTGTCTATGGTATCTCAAGATTACATAATATACAATACAAGTTGATAAAGTTATGGTTGGAATAGATTTGTTACCAATTTTCACGTAGCTAAAATGAGAAAAATTATCCAATCTTGTTTTACCCATAACTTCTTCATTTTAAATCCGTTTTGAGTGAATCAAATTGCTATGGTTTCATATTGAACTCTATTTTATGAATATAAACAGAAAAAGTATAGGTTTATAGTCGGAAAAATAAGTTACAAGTCGTTTTTGTAAAGGTAGTCATTTCAGTCGAAAGAACGACGTCTAGATGACCATTTTAGAAAACATACTTCCACTTTGAGTTTAACCATAATTTTTGGATATAGTTTCATGTTCATAATAAAAATCGTTTTCTCAGAATAAAAACTTTTAAATCAAAGTTTATCATAGTTTTTAATTAACTAACCCAAAACAGCCCGCGGTGTTACTACGACGGCGTAAATCCGGTTTTACGGTGTTTTTCGTGTTTCCAGGTTTTAAATCATTAAGTTAGCATATCATATATATATATAGAACATGTGTTTAGTTAATTTTAAAATTCAAGTTAGAAGGATTAACTTTTGTTTGCGAACAAGTTTAGAATTAACTAAACTATGTTCTAGTGATTACGAGTTTAAACCTTCGAATAAGATAGTTTTATATATATGAATCGAATGATGTTATGAACATCATTACTACCTCAAGTTTAGTAGGTAAACCTACTGGAAGTGACAAGAAATGATCTAGCTTCAAAGGATCTTGGATGGCTTGAAAGTTCTTGAAGTAGGATCATGACACAAAAACAAGTTCAAGTAAGATTTTTACTCGAATTAAGATAGTTTATAGTTATAGAAATTGAATCAAAGTTTGAATATGAATATTACCTTGAATAAGAAAGATAACCTACTTTATATAACAAAGGTTTCTTGATCTTAGATGATTACTTGGAATGGATTAGAAAGCTTGGAAGTAAATTAGTAAACTTGAAGGGATTTTTGAAGTGTTCTTGAAGTGTTCTTCCTATGATGATTATAGCTTGATTCTTGAAGTGATATTTGATGAAGATGATGATTAAATACTGGAAAAATACGTTCATAATAGTGTGTGTGTGTTGAGAGAGAATTAGAAAGAGAATTGGAAGTGAAATGGAGTGAATGATGAGTGGTAATTGGTGAGTGGTGAGTGGGGTTAAAAGGAGTTCTAGTTAGTTGACTAGCTCATGGTAGAAGTTAAAATTGATTAGTCATAGATTACATAATCAAGAGTGGAATCCCATGCTAGTTCCTATTGGTATATACCCATAGTAAGTACGTTTTGAAGCTGTGTATAATACGGGTAAGAATACGACTAGAATTCTTGATGAAAGAAAAGAATGGAAAAGTAACTGTAACTATTTTCGTTAAGTATGAGTGTTTTGATATATGTCTTGAAGTCTTCCAAAAGTATTTTAATACATCTAAATACACTACATGTATATACATTTTAACTGAGTCGTTAAGTCATCGTTAATCGTTACATGTAAGTGTTGTTTTGAAACCTTTAAGTTAACGATCTCAATTAATGTTGTTAACCCATTGTTTATTATATCTAATGAGATGTTAAATTATTATATTATCATGATATTATGATATATTAATATATCTTAATATGATATATATACATTTAAATGTCGTTACAACGATAATCGTTACATATATGTCTCGTTTCGAAATCCTTAAGTTAGTAGTCTTGTTTATATGTATATAACTCATTGTTAATATACTTATGGAGATACTTACTTATCATAATCTCATGTTAACCATATGTATATCCATATATATATCGTCATGTCGTTTTTACAAGTTTTAACGTTCGTGAATCGCCGGTCAACTTGGGTGGTCAATTGTCTATATGAAACATATTTCAATTAATCAAGTCTTAACAAGTTTGATTGCTTAACATGTTGGAAATATTTAATCATGTAAATATCAATCTCAATTAATATATATAAACATGGAAAAGTTCGGGTCACTACAATATAGAAACTGTTAGTTTCTATATTCTGCTAACTTTCGAGCTTAAAATATGAATGTTATTGAAGTAATGTTGGGAACTGATGCATGAGTTAGTATAATATAATGACACTTGATCAACATGATTATATTACAGTAACTCATGCTGAGTTTCTAATGGAACGTGATGATTCACAGATCATAACGTCATCATGAGCCATGTTACACTACTCTTACCTTCTACCTCATCTTCAAACATATCAAGAACGTATTTTCTTGATATTTCTATTCTCAGTGATTCTGGTAATTTGACAAATCAAATCGTGCTATTACTCGCCTTACTAGAGGTCGAGAAGTGAATAAAAAGGCAAAAAGCTCCAAAATGTAAGAGAAAATATAAAGCCCAATAACAACACGGAGATTTTAAATCGTGGATATTAATACGAATAACAATATAAAGACACGGTATAATTATGAATAGTATTATTCCAAGGTAATAGTAGAAGTAAACAGATTTTTCTGGTGGAAGATTGAAAAGAAGGATGATAGAAATGATAGTTAGGAAAATATCAAGGATCAGAACTGGATTAAGCATTTTCATAATCTTTTGGGATATATGAACTAAGAAAGAAAGTGTAGGAGTGGTGAAAATAATGAAACGGAAGAAGTTCATTTATAGTGGAGATACCAGACAGAGCAATCAAGGCAGATGACCGCATTTAATTATAGAGATCTTAATTTCCATAAATCCTGAAGAATCAGATCTTATAGATTTCCAAGATTACTTTTAAATCCCTTGAATTCCGGAATTCAAACGTGACCACGTCAAAGGTTAAGACGTACATTATTTTTCTAAATTCAACCATGACTAGTGAAGAGTTATGATGAAACTTGTCTATCTCATCTCACTACTAAGTGATAGCTTCACTCGTACTCTTCGAATAATCGAATTATTTTATCTTTATTACTCAGTGATGATAAAACTCTATTTATCAACTCATATTCGTCATATAAACATTTTTATTGTTAAGCATGACCACCTCACTCAAATTTTGGGACGAAATTTCTTTAACGGGTAGGTACTGTGACGACCCGGGAATTTACGACTAAATTTAAACTTAATCTTTATATGTTTCCGACACGATAAGCAAAAATCTGTAATGTTGAGCCTCGAAAACTTTGAAATCTATATTCATGTAATCAATTACCCTTTGACTATTCCCGACAATTCACGAACAATTATTTGTAAATAAATAAATGTATATAAATGTGTATATATATATGTATATATATAAACAAAAGTATATATAATAATTTAAATTAGTATAATACCAAATAATCATTTGATTTAAATAGATAGTGTAATGTACAAAATAAATAAGATGTTATTAAATAAATATATAAATATATATATGTATACATAAGTAATATTATATATATATATTTTAATTTTTAATATATAAAATTGATAAATAATAAATATCCAAGGTATGTTATTATATAATACATAATTAGTAAAGATGATTAACAAGTTGTAATATTACAATACTAAAAATAATTACGAGTTGAAAAATATAGTTGTTAAAGTAGTATTATTATTACTTCCATTAACATTAATATTAATATTTGTATCATTACTATTATTATATAAAGTGTATATATATATATATATATATATATATATATATATATATATATATATATATATATATATATATATGAAACTAGATAAGTATATATTGTTAATATTATTATTATCAGTAAAATTAATGTTATTACTATTATGATTAATGCCATTATTATTGTTATTAATTTTTACTATCATCAATAGTTACTAATGATATTAGTAATATTTTTATTAACCTTATTACTAATAATTATCATTATTCTTATTATTTATATTATTATTATTATTATTATTAAATACTATAAAAAAATTAATATCATTTTTATTACTAATATTATTTTGATTCTTAATCTTATCATTATCTATATTGTTAATAATAGTATTTTGTGTTTATAAAATTAGTAACTATATTATTATTTAGTTTTACTCATAATTATAATTATTAATCTTACATACATATATATATATATATATATATATATATATATATATATATATATATATATATATATATATATATATATATATATATATATATATATATACATATACATACATATATGCCGTCATATACATATTTATACTAGCCAATTAGTTTTATTAATTAATAGTATTATTATTATTATTATTATTATTATTATTATTATTATTATTATTATTATTAATATAATTTAATTATTAATTATTAGTATTAATTATATATATATATATATATATATATATATATATATATATATATATATATATATATATATATATATATATATATATATAATCTAACAAAGAAAGATTCTGCTTTGCTTATATCTGATTAGTGGACCTTTTCAGCAAACAAGAAGTACGAGTTGTTTCCAGTCCTTATCACTTTAACATTTCCAAACAAAATCCAGTACAACAAATTTGTCAGCTTTAATTTGTTTTATTTAATTATTTTTTTTTGTCTATTAAAGAAAAGATGTCGACCCATTTGTTGTGATATAATTAGATTGAACCAATTACTTATTCTGTCATTCCAATTCCATTTTCATTATCAATTATCAATTACTAGCTTATTTCAGTTGAATCAAAACAGAATCATTTATTTTTATTTTTTATTTTTACAGACCGATACCTCTGTTTGTTCTTTTTTTTTTTAAAACTTCGAAATCGAGTGAAATTCCAAAATGTAATAAAGAGGTTCTGTTAGGATTGATCTAAGTAAACTATCTGTAAGTTTTCATTACCCAATTCTTTCTTTTGATTTCAAATTTTCAAGTCAAAGTTTAGATTTCAAAAAGTCAAACAAATGTTCTTGAATGAATTCGTATTCTCTGTTATGATATATGTTAAATTGATAGTTCCTAGAGTTTTTAGGAGTGATTTGGAAAGTAATCTCTTCAGGTTTCTTATTCTAAAACGTATTCAAAAGTCGAGTTTGATTTTGTGTTCTTCATGGTGTATATCGAACAGTAGCAGGTCTTTTATTTTTTTTAAACGATTTAATTCACTCAGCTAATCGTATTTCAAGTCCTAAAACTAAATAATTAGTTAGATGTTAGATTGGTTTTGCCTCTGGCCGATTTAATGAGGAATCTGAGTGAATGATTAAATGGGAAGAAGAAGAAGAACATAGAAACGAAATATATACGGGATAAAATTAAATCATATGGATATAAATCAGGAAATACGAAAATGGTGAAATGGTTTAGAGTGTTTGCGGAGAGCGGGAGGTCACGAGTTCGAGTCTTGTCGGGAATATTTTCTTTTTATGCAAAGTTTTAATGGTATACCCTCTTAACTTCATTTTTTTTTCTTTATTATTATTGTTATTATTACTAGTAATCATTATGATTATTATTATTAATGTTATGATTATTATGATTATAAGTATTATTGTTGTTATTATTATCATTATTATTATTATTATTAACAATTATTATTAAATGTAATTATTATCATTATTCTAATTATTATCATTAACTTAGTTATTACTAAATAGAATGAGTATTACTACTATTATTATTATGTTTATGATTAAAATTATTATTATTATATATTCATTGATATTGTTATTGTTATTAATGTTATCTATATCAATATCAATAAAGGTACCATTGTTAGAATTTTAGAATTTATTAGTGTTATTAAAATAGGTATTATTATTACTAAGAAAAAGATATAAAAATATTATCATTTCACTAATATTAGTATTTGTACCATTTTTATAATTATTAGTATAATTATCATATTCAAAATTATTGATATCATTATTATTATTAATAACATTTTTGTATCACTATTATTATTAAAATTTATCATTTTCATTTTGTCATTAGTATTACCATTATTAATAAGGTTATTATTATTATTAGCAAATCATTATTTCTCCAAACTGGTATTTTAAACAGATAAATATTTTGTACATAAAATATACTTATTACGCATACTATAATTATATTAAAATTTCACATAACCATATATATATCAAACTTACTAATATTATTTATATAAATACTTACAAATAACAAACTATCGATTTCTAAATATAACATTTAAACAAGTATGGATATAATAATATAACTATATAAATAACAACTATTTTGAATATAAATACAAATTAAATATATAATATATAAATTAAGATATTATATTTTTGTTCGATTACAATTATATGTATTAATATATATACTTAATATAGGTTCGTGAATCTGAGGCCAACCTTACACTTATTCAATGTCGTTCTATGTATTTTTACTACAAAATACATTAGGTGAGTTTCATTATTCCCTTTATATATATATTTTTGGGCTGAGAATACATGCAAATGCTTTATTAACTATTTTACAATATTTATATGCGTGAGTTTCATTTACCTTTTTACCCTTTATATTTTTGGGCTGAGAATACATGCAAATGCTTTATTAACTGTTTTACAATATTTATATGTGTGAGTTTCATTTGCCCTTTTTACTCTTTACATTTTTGGGCTGAGAATACATGCAAATGCTTTAGTAACTGTTTTACAATAATTATATGCGTGAGTTTCATTTGCTCCCTTTTTAAATGCTTTTACAATATATATTTTTGGGACTGAGAATACATGCGCTGCTTTTATAAATGTTTTACGAAATAGACACAAGTAATCGAAACTACATTATATGGTTGAATTATCGAAATCGAATATGTCCCTTTTTATTAAGTCTGGTAATCTAAGAATTAGGGAACAGACACCCTAATTGTCGCGAATCCTAAAGATAGATCTATCAGGCCCAACAAGCCCCATCCAAAGTACCGGATGCTTTAGTACTTTGAAATTTATATCATGTCCGAAGGAGGATCCCGAAATGATGGGGATATTCTTATATGCATATTGTGAATGTCGGTTATCAGGTGTTCAATCCATATGAATGATATTTTTGTCTCTATGCATGAGACGTATGTTTATGAGAAATGGAAATATGAAATCTTGTGGTCTATTAAAATTATGAAATGATTATTTATGTTAAACTAATGAACTCACCAACCTTTTGGTTGTCACTTTAAAGCATGTTTATTCTCAGGTACGAAAGAAATCCTCCGCTGTACTTTTGCTCATCTTAGAGATATTAATTGGAGTCATTCATTACATATTTCAAAAGACGTTGCATTCGAGTCGTTGAGTTCATCAAGATTATTATTAAATCAATTATAGTAAGATATTTTATGAAATGGTATGCATGTCGTCAACTTTAGATGGAATAAAAGATTGTCTTTTCAAAACGAATGCAATGTTTGTAAAATGTATCATATAGAGGTCAAGTACCTCGCGATGTAATCAACTGTTGTGAATCGTTTATAATCAATATGGACTTCCTCCGGATGGATTAGGACGGGTCTTCACATTTATTTAGCATGCTGTTGGGCCGAAGAAATTGGGCCAGAAAATAGGATAAGTACGGGATATATAATGATACTTAGATATGGATTAGTAATTCGATTTATGAAAATGGTAATACTGTATAATAACGAGAACAATGATATGAATATGATAATAATGATATACGATATAGTTAGGTGATGACTATTATGATAAACTAAATAATGATGGTGATGATGATAGGTACGATGTTAAGGAATACAGTTATTTAGGTTGAAGATAAGTTTAAGAAGATGATGATAATAGATGATAAGCTTTCGATAATGATAATGGTTTAGGTTTATGCGTATGATAATAGAATTGATTAGATTATAAGTTATGATCATGATGAACAAAATAACCGATAATGATGATAACGGAACGGTATGCGTCTGTGATATATAAATGATGTCGAATGATCATGATAATGATGAGGTTTACGATGATTATGATAGTGACTCGTGATGATTGTGATTACGGAGATGATACAATGATCAAGTTGACTATGGTGTGATGTAATAACGATAATGCAGTGGAGAAATTAATTATGATGTTATGTGATGATGAAGCGATGATACCATGATTATACGTATGAAGAAGATGATAACTTTTCTTCTTTTCTTCTTTTATATTCTTCTTTTATCTTTTACTATTTTTTTTTAGCCTTTAAAGGTAGTTCCTATTCAAATTTATTATTATTATTTTTATTATTATTATTATTATTATTATGATTACAAATATTATTGTTATTATCAAGATTATTATTATTGTTATTGTTATTATTGGTATTATAATTATTATTAGTAATATTATCTTAATTATAAGTATTATAGCTATTATTATTATTAGTCTTATAAGTATTAATAATATAATTATTATTGTTAATCTTATCATTTAAGTATTATTACTATTATTATTATGATTATTATTATTATTATTATTATTATTAATGTTATTATTACACTTATCATTTTTGTTATTATTATTATTATCGTTAAGTAATAAAATTTTATTAGTATTAGTATTATTAATAAGTATTATGAATATTAGTTATTATTGTTATTACCGCTAATATAAGTAGTAGTTACCAACTATTATTATCGTTATCATAACCCTAATTACAATTATAATTATTATTATTATTATTGTTATTACTAATATTACTATCAAAATAGGTATTATTATTAAATACTATGATTATTAATATTATCTGTATTAATCTTAAAAACTACGTTTTTAAGCAGATAAATATTTTGTACATAAAATATACTTATTACGTATACTATAATTATATTAAAATTTCATATAACTATATATATCAAACTTACTAATATTATTTATATAAATACTTACAAATAACAAACTATTGATTTTTAAATATAATATTAAATAAGTATGGATATATTAACATAACTATATAAATAATAACCATTTTGAATATAAACACAAATTAAACATATAATATATCAATTAAGATATAAAAAAAAATTGTTCAATTACGATTATATGTATTAATAAATATACAAATGATATAGGTTCATGAATCCAAGGCCAACCCTGCATTGTGCAGTTGTTCAATGACGTCATATGTATTTTTACTACAAAATACAGTATTGTGAGTTTCATTTACTCCCCTTTTAAATGCTTTTACAATATATATTTTTGGGACTGAGAATACATGTGCTTTTATAAATGTTTTACGAAATAGACACAAGTAATCGAAACTAAATTATATGGTTGAATGATCGAAGCCGAGCCCCTTTTTGCTTGGTAGCCTAAGAATTAGGGAACATCACTAATTTTGAGAATTAGTGCACGCCTAATTGACACGAATCCTAAAGATAAATCTATTGGGCCTAACGAACACCATCCAAAGTACCGGATGCTTTAGTACTTCGATGTTGTTTTTATCATGTCTGAAGGATTTCCCAGAATGATAGGGGATATTCTTATATGCATCTTGTTAATGTCGGTTACCAGGTGTTCACCATATGAATGATATTTTTGTGTCTATGCATGGGACGTATATTCTCAGGTATGTAAGAAGTCTTCCGCTATGCATTTGCTCATTAGAGATATTACTTGGAGTCATTCATGACATATTTCAAAAGTCGTTGCATTCGAGTCGTAGAGTTCATCAAGATTATTATTAAGTCATTTATAGTTGGATATATTAGAAAATGGTATACATTCCGTCAACTTTCGATGTAATGAAAGTTTGTCTTTTAAAAACGAATGCAATGTTTGTAAAACGTATCATATAGAGGTCAAGTACCTCGAGATGTAACCAAATGTAATGTATTCGTATGGATGGATTAGGACGGGTCCTTTCACCTGGACTACTGGAAAAGTTGATTTTCAGCTAGTTCGGTTCTATTATATGATTTTCATTTTAGACCTCGTCTTAATCCGAGTTACGGTTTACGATTTATGGCCATCCGAAAGTCACTACACCCTTTTAACGTTGTGTTGAAATTTCTGACCTACTCGCACTTAAACCATCGCCACGGTCAAACATGGATGAGTTTGGTTCTATAAATTGGTCAGACTCTAGGGGACTCATATACGGAGCCATGGCCACTGGTCTCACCTCATTTCAGTTTGTATAGATGTCGTGGCGACTAAACGAAGTCAGCCTTTATTTCAAACTCTATTCTTGATTGAAACTTACTTTACCCTTTTTGATTAATGATGAATGATGATGATACTTAAGACCTAATTTACATACTTTTAAAACTTTGGGAACGCTTAGTAACTTTTGACTTAGGTTGAGGACCTTTCGGACCAACCACTTGCTTACTATTCCCGCGTATCGACTTTTACTACTTTCCAATGTGAGTTATAGCATCCCTTTTTACTTTAACTATTTTAGGAATTAAGAATACATGCGCATTTTATGTTTTACATACTAGGCACGAGTACTTAAACTTTATATATGTGTGGGTTATACAATGGCATAAACTTTCCCCTTAGCTCGGTAATGTTTAGTCATTGGTCTTTGAACCGGTGAAAGCGAATCTTAGATATGGATCCATAGGGTTTGACATCCTCACTCGGGCTAGTAGCGCTAGCATTTAACGGGTGTTTAATACTTCGTAAAGTTACGCACTCGCCAAGTGTACTTTTAGGGGGTGTTATTTACGTTAAGTTAGTTACCAAGTGCCCATGGTTATACATATACTTTTCAGACTGTTTTGAAACACTGAAATCTCGTGGCCTACCTTACATTACTGTTACATTTAAACTATAGCTCACCAACATGCGTGTTGACGTTTTTAAGCATGTTTTTCTCAGGTGCTTAAGGTTTGATTGCTTCCGCTGTAGTTGTCTTGCTGTAGACTCCCGCCGCTTTTAGAGATGTCTCCGCATGAAACATTTAATTTGCATTCAAACTATGTTACTTTTGAAACAATGAATTTGTAACGACCTATGGGTCACATACTATTATTATTTCCTTCTATTAGTAGAAGCACACTATCGTATGTTAAACTTTTAATGTTGGTTAAGACGTTACACCATTTTATTAATGCAAACTTATTTTAAAACAGCATATAGTGTTTAACCTTGTAATGATCCTGTTTTTGATGATCCTTACATGTTAATTTTATACGGGGCATTACATTTGGTATTAGAGCATTGGTTGTAGGGAATTAGGTTGCATTAGTGAGTCTAGACCGGACCGAGTAGGATTCACTAATAGGACTAATCTACAACTTGCTAGTTTACTTGTTTCTGCGGAACTTGCTACATGCTGCTGCTTACTTTTACTGCTATATGCCGCATACTGTTACTTGCTTTCACTATTTCATGCTATTATCTGCTTTCGATTGCATGATACTTGTCATTATTGCCATGCTACTTACTGATATAGATGATCTAGACTGTCGTAGTTACTTTGCCTAATACGTGCTTGCTATATGACTTACTGACATGTAAAAAGTTATTTTTCCTTGTTCAGATGTCGGATATCCCGCCCGTTATCATTTTGGAGAGCGACTCAAACTCATCCGCCACCTCGCCTGCTACTGCTGCCGACACACAGATCCCGTCCTCTCTACCCTCCAGCGACTCTGGCGCTTTATCATCTGGAGACCGTAGCCATGCACCCGACCCAGTGATCATCTTATACGGACATGAGGATCCACCGGAGATTCCAGCTCCACTCATCCCAGGACCCTCGGAGCTACAGCACCATTCCGGTGGTGCTGTGATTCCTGGGGAATATGGGGACGTTCCTTTCCGAAATGAGCATGGTCATTGTGATATACGCCTTCCTGATGGACGTGTCGTGCCGATTCCACCCGGCAGATACCGACTGATGACTACCGGTCGAGCACATCCACCTTCAGATGATTCCGACGACTCATCATCTGACGACTCATCATCCGACGATTCCAGCGATGAGGATTCCGACGAGGACCCTGAGGAGGCACCCATGCAGCCACCCTCTACCCTGCCGAAAAAGCGGTATCATTTCGACGATACTGTTATTCTAGGGGTTAACGGAGGTAGGTCGTTCGTTAACGCACATGGACTGAAAGTTAGAGTTACCGCCCGTAAGCGGCTTGTACCGTATCCTGCTGATCCATTCATACGTAAGGCTCCCCGTTACGAAGCATCTACTTCTGGTGCTAGACCGTCTGCACCACCAGCTCCACCAGCATCATCGGCACCACCGGCACCACCTGCATCATCAGCACCGCCAGCTCCACCAGCCTCTCCCTCTGTTGAGGAACTGACGAGGGAGGTGGATACCCTCCGCGCTCGGGTAACTGAGCTCGAGGACCAGGTGTCCCATATGATGGACATCCTTTACCCACCATCACCATAGGTCTTTTGTATTAGATTTCTTTATGTAATCCCATTTGTAGTTTCATGTTTCACTCATGTATTGCACGAATCTTATGCGAATGTATGCAACTTTTTATTAATGAATGGAACTTAGTGTTGTTTAATCTTTATACGGTGATCTATTTATGTTACCATATGATGATTTTGTGGTATCTGTATCTAGTTGCATTACTTATTAACATGTGTTGTGTTGATTCCATGTTGGTTACCACATACTGTATTATTATTTATTTGAATGCTGGATTTTGACTTGAGTCAAAAATTTTGTTTAGAAGATCAATGGCCAACGAAAGATCAACGCCCACAACAGCACAGATTGAAGAAATGATAGCCGAACGGGTAGCCGCAGCTATAGCGGAAATGAACCCCCAAGCTCCACCGGTTATCCATCACAATCATAACGGGTGCACATACAAGGAATTCCAAAGTTGCAAGCCCCACAATTTTAGTGGTACTGAGGGGCTAGTTGCACTTACAAGGTGGTTTGAGAAATTAGAAGTTGTGTTCCGTGTAAGCAACTGTTTAGAAATGAACAAAACTAAGTATGCCTCCTGTACACTGTCGGACGGCGCCCTAACCTGGTGGAACACACTTGCTCAAGATAAGGGTATTGATGAGGCGTATGCTACCCCGTGGGAGGAATTTAAGGGGGCCATGATTGAAGAGTATTGCCCCAGGACCGAGATACAGAAAATGGAGGCTGAGTTATGGGATTTGAAGGTTGTGGGAACCGATCTCGATGGTTATAACCGTAGGTACCTGGAATTAGCTCTGATGTGTCCCACGATGGTTACCCCGGAATTTAAGCGAATGGAACGATACTTGTGGGGACTTCCCAAGTCCATTCAAGGAAATGTCACATCTTCAAAACCAGCTGATGTCTCGGAAGCTATGCGCATGGTGCATACCCCGATGAACCAAATCACCAGTAAATACCTAGAAAAGGTTAAATCCGAATCGGGTAGTAGTGAGAAGCGTAAGTGGGACAACAACAAGGGGAGAGTCTATGATCAAAACCCTGCTAAGCGACATGAAGGTTTCAAGGGAAACAACCCCAACCCGAACACTAGCTCGAACTCTAACTACAAGGGTAGTCTGCCGCAGTGCAAGAGATGCTACAAGCATCACACCAGGTACTGCAACGTGGTCTGCGAAAAATGTAAAAGGACCGGGCATATTGGCAAAGACTGCAAGATCACCACCCTGAATGTGAAGACAAACCCCACTGGACCAAGAAAGTGCTATAAGTGTGGACAGCCGGGCCACTTCAAAAATGAGTGTCCAACAAGCGAAAGGACGGCGGACCACCGCGTGGCAGAGCTTTCTACGTAGACGCAAGGGATGCCCGTGAGAACCCCGACTTGGTCACAGGTATATTCACTATCAACAATCTATTAGCTTCTTTCCTATCTGATACTGGTGCCGATAGAAGTTATGTATGTAGACACTTTTGCTCTAAGATAAATTGGTTGTTAGTTCCTTTAAAGGAGAGTATGCTTGTAGAGGTAGCCAATGGAAAACTTGAGAAAGTTGACCAAATTAGCCGAGGAGCTATTATCAATATAGCTGGTGTGGACTTTGATATTGACTTGATACCCATTAAATTAGGAAGCTTTGATGTTATAGTCGGTATGGACTGGTTGACCAAGATAAGGGCTGACGTTTTCTGTGGAGATAAAGCTCTTCGTATACCACACGGAGATGGTGAGGCACTGATTATTTACGGAGTGATATGTAGCTCGAAACTGAATCTCATTAGTTGCATGAAAGCCCGAAAGATCATGAAGAAAGGACGTCTTGCTTTTCTAGCACATGTGAAAACGTTAGAAACTAAGGTGAAGAGCGTGGATGACGTACGAATTGTGAACGAATTTTCTGATGTCTTTCCGGAAGAATTTCCTGGATTACTGCCACCGAGAGCAGTTGAGTTTTAGATAGATTTAGTGCCAGGAGCTGCACCTGTAGCTCACGCACCTTATCGTCTCGCACCTTCCGAAATGCAAGAGTTGCAAAGTCAATTACAAGAACTGCTAGACCGTGGATTTATCCAACCAAGTTTCTCGCCTTGGGGTGCACCTATTTTATTTGTGAAGAAGAAGGACGGATCTTTCCGCATGTGTATCGACTACCGCGAACTCAACAAATTGACGATCAAGAATCGGTATCCTCTTCCCCGAATTGACGATCTTTTTGATCAACTACAAGGATCGAGCGTTTACTCTAAGATCGATTTGCGATCCGGTTATCACCAGTTGAGGGTGAAAGAGAGCGACGTGATGAAGACTGCATTCAGAACTCGTTATGGTCATTATGAGTTTCTCGTGATGCTATTCGGTTTAACCAACGCACCTACTGTATTTATGGATCTCATGAATCGTGTATGCAAACCATACCTGGATAAGTTCGTTATCATCTTCATAGATGATATCCTCATCTACTCCAAAAGCGAAGAAGAACATGAGCAACATCGTCATCTAGTGTTTGAACTCTTGTGACAAGAGCAACTTTATGCAAAATTCTCCAAGTGTGAGTTTTGGTTAAAGGAAGTCCAATTTCTGGGTCACGCTGTGAGTGATCAAGGTATCAAAGTTGATCCCGCAAAGATCGAAGCTATCAGCAAGTGGAAAACCCCCACTACTCCGACTCATATCCGCCATTTTTTAGGCCTCGCCGGTTACTACCGAAGATTTATTGAAGGTTTTTCTCTGATTGCGCGTCCTTTGATCGCACTGACTCACAAAGGGAAGAAGTTCATTTGGGAACCCGAACAGGAATCAGCATTTCAAACCTTGAAAAAGAAGTTAACCACCGCACCTATCTTATCACTTCCTGAAGGCAGTGACGACTTCTTCGTTTATTGTGATGCTTCAAAAAGTGGTTTTGTTTGTGTACTGATGCAACGCTCAAAGGTTATCGCTTACGCCTCTCGTCAACTAAAGATTTACGAGTGAAACTTCACTACTCACGATCTCGAACTTGGAGCCATTGTCTATGCATTAAAGCTGTAAAGACACTACCTTTATGGAACAAAGAGCACTATTTTCACCGATCATAAAAGCCTCCAACACATCTTTGATCAGAAGCAACTGAATATGAGACAGCATCGATGGATCGAGACGCTGAACGACTATGATTGTGAACTTCGTTATCACCCTGGCAAGGCTAATGTTGTAGCTGACGCTTTGAGCCGAAAGGAGAGGATGGCACCTCTTCGTGTTCGGGCACTGAACAGCACCATTCATTCGAAACTCAATAGCCAGATCCGAGCAGCCCAAGATGAGGATCTCAAGGAGGAGAATATATCTCATGAATACTTGAATATTCTAGTTTCTCGATTTGAAGTTAAGGAGACTGGACTCCGATGCTATGCCGGAAGGATTTGGGTACCCCGTTATGGAGATCTATGGAGCCTTATATTAGATGAAGCCCACAATTCGAGATATTCGATTCATCCCGGAGCGGGTAAAATGTACCACGATCTCAAGCAATAGTACTGGTGGCCTAATCTTAAGAAGAACGTTGCAACTTATGTTGGTAAGTGTTTGACTGCTCGAAAGTTAAGGCCGAACATCAGAAGCCCTCTGGGTTACTTCAGCAACCGGAAATCCCGCAATGGAAGTGGGAAAGGATAACAATGGACTTCATTACGAAGCCACCAAAGATGGTGGGCGGATACGATACCATCCGGGTTTTCGTTGATCGTCTTACCAAATCTGCACACTTCTTAGCCATGAAGGAAACGGATACGATGGAGAGACTTGATCAACTATACATAAAAGAGGTTGCATCTCGTCATGGTGTGCCCTTATCGATCATATCAGATTGCGATCCCCATTTTGCTTCCAGATTTTGGCGTTCTTTGCAAGAAGCCTTGGGGACTCGTCTCGACATAAGTACTGCGTATCACCCACAGACCGGCGGACAAAGCGAACGCACGATTCAGACTTTGGAGGACATGTTGCGTGCTTGTGTTATTGTAACAACCCTGATTTTTCCGTTACTTCCGTTAACCTTCCGTTAGTTTATTTAACGGCGATTATTTAACTTTTATGCGTTTACGTGTATTAAATGCGTACCTGATCTTCGGAGGGTTTTAATAATTAATATGGGTTGATATTAATTCGAATAAATATTTCGGATAATAAAATACGATAAAAACGATACGATTTTGATAATACCTTTTTGAGCAACGAAACGCTCGGGTTTATTTTAATAATTAATTTTATTAATTATTAACTTTTTAAAATATTTAATTTATTGGGTTTTTAATAAATTAAACAATTGGTTGCGTTTAACGATCGGGTTAGCGTTCCGGGCCTTCGGTACGACTAAACGACAATTAAAACGGACCACGATTACACGGAATTGCAAAATGAGAGCCCGGGAACCCATCCCAAGTGTGCCACGACCGACCCCACTCCCCTCCCCGCTTGTATTTTAATTTTTAGCTTAATTAAAGGACTTGTTTGTAATTAGTGATAGTTAAACCCTAAGTATATAAGACTAACCTAGCCCTAAACACTACAATCAAATCCCCATAATCTTCCAGTCGAATTTTTTTGCTCTCCCTAGCCTCCCTCTGCGTTGACTTTCAACCCCACACAACAACACTCAAAATTAATTGTTAGATTAAACCTTCAACACAAGAATTGCAATTCACAACGCTAGCTACACATTTATATAAACGATTTTGTGATCAAAGGTATAATCACATGAACCCTAATTTTTAAAATCAGATTTTTATTGGTATTTCATAGTAGATGACGTCTATTCCTCGAGTCATGGTGATTGTATGCGACTACATGTTTTAATTTGCTCGATTACTATGTTTTCATTAAATCACGAATTTGTTTATGGTGTGTACAGAAATTTAAAACTTTCAATTGTATGATATTATGTGTTAATTAGATTCCTTGCAAAAAACTATTGATTTTAGGCTTTGGATTCGCTTGATTTCGTTTCCGGATGATCAAGTTATACTTAATTGAAATTAACGTTGTGTTTTCGTGATTGATCAGAAATCTGGAATTGATAGACAACGAATTGGCATGTGATACTTATACCAATGGAAATATAATTTAAAAACACTCAATTTAGACTAGGGTATCATGTCGTTTGCTTATGTGTAGCTCGAGATATGCTTGAATTAGTGTAAAAGTAGTTTTATACAACACTTGCATGAAAATAACCTTGTATGATAAAATGTGTTAACTTATGTGATTAAAGCTTTGCATATGTGAAAAGTAGACAAAAATTACTTCATCTTTCATGTGGATATAATAGGCTAATTGTATCTAGATCTTCGGATAATCGCGTGCGAATGTGACTAACTAAATGAGAATCGAATCTGTAAATTGCACACGGTTTTGTACTCTGTGGATTATGTGAATTGTTTAAGCATGTATGCTTCTGGAAAATGAAACTTAACATGATATGTGACTTACTTTTAGCTTATGTCAATCTATGAAACCTTATGCATTGGGCACAATAGAGCCATACTTTATGTGAATTCTGATTTGAGCCAAAAACTGAATGTTCAATTTGCACGAATAAATTGTATAAATTGGCTAAACAAAAGTTGCTACATTTTTGATATGTGTTACTTTGATTTGTCCTTGAACTATGCCACTGGTCTTGTATCAATTTCATGTTCCTAACTCCGGTTATAGCCAAAATGAAATCAGTGCGCAGTTAGAAACTGACTTGGCAAACCCCAAATGTATCCCTTCTGATTCCTGACTTTTAATTGTCGTATGAGTCCCTGGCCAGACTTTTTGGAATCGATTTTAAGTATATTTATGATCTGGAGTTTTTCATGTTTACTTGAATTTTGTAATATGAGATAATGTGCTAAGTATGCTACGTGTTCGTGAACTTTGTGCATAACGATAACCTGAAATTGTGAAAATGATCATTCATGACCTAAAACGTATTGTTTGACTTAGGTTTGACATATTGACCAATATTTGACATAAAACTACTAATGTTGACTTTAGTTGACCACATTGACCAAGTTTGACTTTCAGTTTGACTTCGGTTGACTTTGTTTGACTTGCATGATATAGTTGACTTTTACTTTGAAACGCGTCGAGTCGAGCAATAAGACAACGTACACTAGGAAACCATACTTATTTAAGATACATATATTGACCAACCTATATACGTATACTTAGGTTGCATTACTCGGCTATAAACCGTACAAGTTAATTGTTTACTTTTTAATCCGAGCTTTATTCAAAGGTGAGTCTACAGTCCCACTTTTTACATGTTTTCAGGGATGAGAATACACGCTGTTATATTTACATTTTCAAATATTTTGTATTGACATGAGTATTACACATATGCATTATGAGTTTGTTCAAAAAGTCTCTAGCTTGAATACTTTTAATACCATCGGTGTAAGCACAATTTAGATGGACGGATCCGTTAGGTTGACAACCTCACCAACCATAAAAATTGTGGTGCATTTACTTTGAACAGTAAATATATTTGAACAAGTGTATAACATTTTACGAGGTAAGGCGGGTATAGTGGCTTCTATACTCGGGTCATTGATAGTATTCAGGTGCTCGGTTTATGCAAACGATAGAATCTCTTGCTCAAGGAAACTAAACTATTTTTCTGATAACTGTTTTTCAGATACTGTTACATTACTTTAAACATGTAGATTCACCAACATTATTTGTTGACCTGTTTTTGCGTGTTGTTATTCTCAGGTATTAATTGCTTCCGCTGTAGAATATTGCCGTTACGTAGAAGTCAAGCCAAGCACTGGGACCAGAGTTAACATTCCGTTAAAGGGAATTTTGATGGGGTGTTACATTTGGTATCAGAGCTTTGGCTATAGGGAACTAGGATGCATTAGTGTGTCTAACCGTAGGGCGCATTAGTGAGTCTAGTCTATAGCTGTGTGTCTTGGACGACTTTTATGCACCATACTTGCACTGTTTGTGTCACTACACTATATGTAGGGCAACACAATACATCACATACATATACACCCTGTATCTATATGATATGGACTTGAACTAGATACTATAGTACGAATCGCATACGTACACGCGACACAAGGTTTACAGAATTAAGTCGACTACGCTATCTTGAACTTATGGAGCGATGCCGAATGGAAATGTGAGATAGCGTAATGTAATGACCAGGATTACATTACGGTAACTCATATAGAAGTTCCAACATCGCAAAATAAGGAATTGAGGCCGAGTCAAGTAGGTTACTTGGATAAGCAATGTTTAGATAACAAACCGTATAATCTCAAATATGAGAAGAAACTTACACTGTACAAATTAATTATTAATATAACTATAAATAACTTGTAAGCATGACACAACTCCTCACTGCTCGACACTTCCTGCCACCACCGATCACTGCTTGTCAATACAAAGACACTACTTAAACACACTCGTCATCTTATACCACTACACAGTACTGTTTATCACTGCTAACTACTACTCAACGCCGCCTCTCACTGCTAGTCACGACTGATCACTGCTTCTCACTACTTGTCATTACTAAATACTACTTACTACTACCCCATGCTACTTGCTACTACTCAATACTACTCATTACTGCTTACCACTACTAAGTTATACTCGACACTACCAACACCTCCGCGTTTTACTACTCGCTAACGTGCATCACAACTCATTTTTGATACGTCTTTAGAGGAGGAATTCCTGATAACCGCCCGCACAATATGTAGTAGATATTGTCGACTCGATTACCAACTTACCTATCATTCAGCCATCCGCCGTCCATGATTTTGTTTTCCAACACGAGCCTACCGACTGAAGACCATTATACCTTATTGGGTGCATTAGAGTACATGCGCATATACTTATGATGTGAGCATGCTATCTAACAACTTATACGTCACTACTATCATCACTGCTTATCACAATCCATCGCTACTTATCGCTAATGCCATCACTCATTGCTACTAGTAATACTACCCGTTACCATATCCCTCATCATTTTGTTCCAACATACTAATCTTGAGCGACAATCATTTTCATTATACCCACAAACATTACCAACCAACTTTGAACACATCGACGCGAACTACACTTCATCTGTTCCTGCGAGACACACCCATCTGGGAGTTTGTACCAACCCTTTCCGATTAAATATCAGATTTTGTTTGAGTTGCCATTACACCTTGTTCATCTTCGTTTTCCATGAGAATCATCACGTTCTCGCTCATCAACCATAATGTTCATATATGCTGTCAACACAGGTGCTGAGAGAAGCTTTAACGCTAGAGAAATTGGTCACGATGTTTATAAACCTGAACCTTCCTTAGACAATGTGTACTCTATAAAACTATTTAACTGGGAAGTTTTAACTTAGTGGTTGAAACAAACTGGTTATCTGACGATACAACCGAGGCAGCTATGACCATAAGACTATTCTAATTTCTTTCACCGACGATAATAGTGTACGAAGAAGAGATCAGTACACCATCATGTTACACTAATTACTCGAAGGTCCAGAAGTACAGGAGATGAGAATGTCTCGCAATTCTGGCACATGTGAGTAAAGATGAGCCGACATTTAAGAGACCCGAATATTTCCCAACTATTAGAGATTTTCCTGAGGTTACACGTCCACCCCACCGTGAAGTCGAATTTTGGATTGATTTGGTGCCAGCAGCTGCACCCGTTACGCGTACAATATACGCATTTGCACCTTTAGAACTACAAGAGCTTCCCATAGTGAAGAACACGAGGGTTGTAATGCCCTAAATTGTGACATGTACTAGAAGGTGTGTCACATAACCACGAATTCCCAAGTTGGAGCTCCAGTCTTATTTGTTAAAAAGAAGTATGGGTCGATGAGATTGTGTATCGACTACAGAGAATTGAACAAGTTGACAATCAAGAATCGGTATCCGCTACCGAGGATTGATGACTTATTTGATCAGCTACAAGGATCCAGTTGTTATTCGAAGGTTGATTTGAGATCTGGGTATCACCAATTGAGAGTCAAAGAAGCTGATGACCCGAAGACAGCGTTTAGAACACGTTATGGACATGATGAGTTTACAGTGATGTCGTTTGGTTTGACGAACGCACCAGCAGTGTTCATGGACCTCATGAACTGTGTGTGTAAGCCATACCTAGATAAATTCATCATTGTGTTTATTGATGATATATTGGTGTACTCCAAGAACAGAGAAGGGCACGAGCAGCATCTACGTTCGATATTGACTATGCTTAGAGAAGAGCAGTTGTATGCAAAGTTCTATAAGTGTGACTTTTGGTTACCAGAAGTACAATTTTTTTGCCATGTTGTAGGGGCCAATGGAATACAGGTCGATCCAGCAAAGATTGACTCGGTTAAGAATTGGGAAACTCTAAAGACGCCAATGCAGATCAGGCAATTTTTCGGTCTAGCTGGTTACTACAGAAGATTCATTGAAGGATTCTATAAGATCGCCCGACCATTAACCGCGTTGACTCATAAGGGCAAGAAGTTTGAGTGGTCAGAACCGCAAGAGACCGCATTTCAGTTGTTGAAGGAGAAGTTAACAACTGCACCAGTATCGTCTCTACCCGAGGGAAGTGAAGATTTTGTTGTTTACTGTGATGCCTCACGTCAAGGAATGGGTTACGTGCTTATGCAACAAAACAAGGTTATTGCTTATGGAAAGCGTCAGCATAACTACACTACGCACGACCTTGAGTTAGGAGCTGTTGTCTTTGCACTTAAAATTTAGAGACACTACCTGTTGGGAACCAAGTTCACTACCTTCACTGACCATAAGAGTTTACAGAACATATTCGATTAGAAACAGCTCAACATGAGACAATGATGTTGGATAGAACTACTTAACGATTATAACTACGAACTTCAATACTATCCGGGCAAGGCGAATGTTGTGGCAGATGCTTTAAGCAGAAAAGAGCGAGAGAGACCTCTTAGGGTTAAAGGTCTTAACATAGTTGTCCGTACAAATCTCACATCACAAATCCGCGTAGCACAACAAGAAGCAATGAAACAAGAAAATGTTGATGTTGAATTTCTCAGAGGGATGGATAAGAAGTTTGACATCAAAGAGGACGGAACAAGGTACTTTGCTAACCGAATTTGGGTACCAAAGTTTGGTGGATTGAGAGAACTAGTGTTGGAGGAAGCATACAAGTCGAGATACTCAATTCATCCGGGATCAGATAAGATGTACCAA
Organism: Rutidosis leptorrhynchoides; assembly: GCF_046630445.1. Lineage (NCBI taxonomy): Eukaryota > Viridiplantae > Streptophyta > Magnoliopsida > Asterales > Asteraceae > Rutidosis > Rutidosis leptorrhynchoides. The sequence goes on from NC_092336.1 coordinate 342,477,732, forward strand.
GATTTGAAGGCGTTTTATTGGTGGCCAAATTTGAAATCTGACATTGCTACCTATGTCGGGAAGTGCTTGACTTGTGCTAAAGTCAAGACTGAGCATCAGAAGCCATCAGGATTATTAACTCAACCAGAGATTCCCAAGTGGAAGTGGGAAGGTATTTCCATTGACTTCCTTACGAAACTGCCAAGAACGGTGGGAGGTCACGATACTATTTGGGTTATCGTGGATCGTTACACTAAGTCCGCACACTTCTTACCGATAAGGGAAACTGATAAAATGGAGAAGTTGGCTCAGATCTACATTAAGGAAGTTGTCTCTAGGCATGGAGTGCCTTTATCTATTATATCCAATCGCGACAGCAGATTTACTTCCAGGTTTTGGCAATCATTACAGAACGCAATGGGGACCCGTCTAGATATGAGTACAGCATATCACCCCCAGACGGATGGCCAGAGCGAACGAACTATTCAGACTTTTGAGGACATGTTGAGAGCGTGTGTCATTGATTTCGGAAATGGATGGGATAAGTATTTACCACTAGCTGAGTTCCGATACAATAACAGCTACCATGCGAGCATTAAGGCTGCACCTTTCTAGGCATTGTACGGAAGGAAGTGTAGATCTCCCGTTTGTTAGAGCGAGTTGGGAGATAGTCAGTTAACAGGTCCTGAGATTATTCAAGAGACAACTGAGAAAGTTCTACAGATTCAGGAACGATTGAGAACGGCTCGAAGTTGTCAAAAGAGTTACGTCAATGTTAGACGAAAGGACATAGAGTTCCAAGTTGGGGACAAGGTTATGCTTAAAGTATCACCTTGGAAGGGTGTTGTACGATTTGGGAAATGAGGTAAACTGAGTCCTAGATATGTTGGACCGTTTGAGATAACTGAAAGAGTTGGACCGGTAACTTACAGATTAGAACTGCCACAAGCACTCAGCGGTATTCATGACGTTTTCCATGTATCCAATCTAAAGAAGTGCCTAGCCGATGATAATTTGATTATTCCTTTAGAGGAACTACGTATCGACGACAAACTTCATTTCATTGAGGAACCTGTTGAAATCTTGGGCCGCGAGGTCAAACAGTTGAAGCAAAGCAGAATTTCTATCGTTAAAGTTCGGTGGAACGCGAGAAGAGGACCAGAGTTCACGTGGGAGCGTGAAGACCAGATGAGGCTGAAATATCCGCAACTGTTTCCCGAGGAAACTACTTCAGCGGACGATCACTAAAATTTCGGGACGAAATTTTCAATAACCGGTGGGTAATGTAACAACCCTAATTTTTCCGTAATTTCCGTTAACCTTCCGTTAGTTTATTTAACGGCGATTATTTAACTTTTATGTGTTTACGTGTATTAAATGCGTACCTGATCTTCGGAGGGTTTTAATAATTAATATGGGTTGATATTAATTCGAATAAATATTTCGGATAATGAAATACGATAAAAACGATACGATTTTGATAATAGCTTTTTGAGCAACGAAACGCTCGGGTTTATTTTAATAATTAATTTTATTAATTATTAACTTTTTAAAATATTTAATTTATTGGGTTTTTAATAAATTAAACAATTGGTTGCATTTAACGATCGGGTTAGCGTTCTGGGCTTTTGGTACGACTAAACGACACTTAAAACGGATCACAATTACACGGAATTGCAAAACGAGAGCCCGGGAACCCATCCCAAGTGGGCCACGGCAGACCCCACTCCCCTCCCCCCTTATATTTTAATTTTTAGCTTAATTAAGGGACTTGTTTGTAATTAGTGATAGTTAAACCCTAAGTATATAAGACTAACCTAGCCCTAAACACTACAATCAAATCCCCATAATCTTCCGGTCAATTTTTTTTTCTCTCCATGGCCTCCCTCTGCGTCGACTTTCAACCCCACACAACAACACTCAAAATTAATTGTTAGATTAAACCTTCAACACAAGAATTGCAATTCACAACGCTAGCTACACATTGATATAAATGATTTTGTGATCAAAGGTATCATCACATGAACCATAATTTTTAAAATCAGATTTTTATTGGTATTTCATAGTAGATGATGTCTATTGCTCGAGTCATGATGATTGTATGCGACTACATGTTATAATTTGCTCGATTACTATGTTTTCATTAAATCACGAATTTGTTTATGGTGTGTACAGAAATTTAAATTTTTCAATTGTATGATATTATGTGTTAATTAGATTCCTTGCGAAAAACTATTGATTTTAGGCTTTGGATTAGCTTGATTTCATTTCCGGATGATCAAGTTATGCTTAATTGAAATTAACGTTGTGTTTTCGTGATTGATCAGAAATCTGTAATTGATAGACAATGAATTGGAATGTGAGACTTACACCACTGGAAAGATAATTTAAAAACACTCAATTTATACTAGGGTATCATGTTGTTTGCTTATGTATAGCTCGAGATATGCTTGAATTAGTGTAAAAGTAGATTTATCCAACACTTGCATGAAAATAACCTTATATGATAAAATATGTTAACTTCTGTGATTAAAGCTTTGCATATCTGAAAAGTAGAAAAAAATTACTTCATCTTTCATGTGTATATCATAGGCTAATTTTATATAGATCTTCGGATAATCGCGTGTGAATGTGACTAACTAAATGAGAATCGAATCTGTAAATTGCACACGGTTTTATACTCTGTGGATTATGTGAATTGTTTGAGCATGTATGTTTCTGGAAAATGAAACTTAAGATGATATTTGACTTATTGTTAGTTTATGTCAATCTCTGAAACCTTATGCATTGAGCACAATAGAGCCATACTTTATGTGAATTCTGATTTGAGCTGAAAACTGAATGTTCAACTTGCACGAATAAACTGTATAAATTGGCTAAACAAAAGTTGCTAGATTTTTGATATGTGTTACTTTGATTTGTCCTTGAACTATGGACACTGGTCTTGTATCAATTTCATGTTCCTAACTCTGGTTATAGCCAAAATGAAATCAGTGCGCGGTCAGAATCTGACTTGGCAAACCCCAAATGTATCCCTTCTGATTCCTGACTTTTAATTGTCGTATGAGTCCCGAGCTGGAATTTTTGGAATCAATTTTAAGTATATTTATAATCTGGAGTTTTTCATGTTTACTTGAATTTTGTACTATGAGATAATGTGCTAAGTATGCTACGTGTTCGTGAACTTTGTGCTTAACGATAACCTGAAATTGTGAAAATGATCATTCATGACCTAAAACGTATTGTTTGAATTAGGTTTGACATGTTGACCAATATTTGACATGAACCTACTGATGTTGACTTTAGTTGACCACATTGACCAAGTTTGACTTTCGGTTTGACTTCGGTTGACTTTGTTTGACTTGCATGATATAGTTGACTTTTACGTTGAAACGCGTCGAGTCGAGCAATAAGACAACGTACACTATGAAACCACACTTATTTAAGATACATATATTGACCAACCTACATACGTATACTTAGGTTGCATTACTCGGCTATAAACCGTACAAGTTAATTGTTCACTTTTCAATCCGAGCTTTATTCAAAGGTGAGTCTACAGTCCCGCTTTTTACATGTTTTCAGGGATGAGAATACACGTTGTTATATTTACATTTTCAAATATTTTATATTGACATGAGTACTACATATATGCATAATGAGTTTGTTCAAAAAGCCTCTAGCTTGAATACTTTTAATACCATCGGTGTAAGCACAATTTAGATGGACGGATCCTTTAGGTTGACAACCTCACCCGCTATAAAAACTGTGGTGCATTTACTTTGAACATTAAATACATTTGAACAAGTGTATAACATTTTACGAGGTAAGGCGGGTATAGTGGCTTCTATACTCTGGTCATTGCTAGTATTCAGGTGCCCGGTTTATGCAAATGATAGAATCTCGTGGTCAAGGAAACTAAACTACTTTTTTGATAACTATTTTTCAGATACTGTTATATTACTTTAAACCTGTAGATTCACCAGCATTATTTGTTGACCTTTTTTTGCGTGTTATTATTCTCAGGTATTAATTGCTTCCGCTGTAGAATATTGCCGTTACGTAGAAGTCAAGCCAAGCATTGGGACCAGAGTTAACATTCCGTTAAAGGGAATTTTGATGGGGTGTTACAGTTATTTATTTTGGAAAGGCTTGGGAAAGGCATTTGCTGCTAGCCGAATTCTCTTACAACAACAGTTATCATTCGAGTATTAATGCCGCACCGTTTGAAGCGTTGTATGGCCGAAAGTGCCGTTCTCCTATTTGTTGGGCCGAGGTAGGTGAAATGCAAATCACCGGGCCCGAGATAGTCCATGAAACAACTGAGAAGATTGTCCAAATTCAAGCGAGACTCAAGACTACCCGTGATCGCCAAAAGAGTTATGCCGACCTTAAATGTAAGGACTTCGAATTCAACGTACGTGACTGTGTAATGTTGAAAGTCGCACCTTGGAAAGGTGTCATTCGTTTTGGAAAACGTGGGAAGCTCAACCCGCGATACATTGGTCCTTTTGAAATCTTGGAGCGTGTTGGACCCGTTGCTTACCGTTTGGATCTTCTGACTCAATTGAGCTCAGTTCATCCTACCTTTCATGTATCGAATTTGAAGAAGTGTCTTGCTGAACCGGAACATGTCATACCATTGGAGGAACTTACAATTGATGACAAACTCCACTTTGTGGAAGAGCCTGTCGAAATTATGGACCGTGAGGTCAAAACTTTGAAGCACAACAGGATTCTGATCTTCCGAGTTCGATAGAATGCCAAACGAGGACCTGAGTTTACCTGGGAGCGAGAGGATCAAATGATGCAGAAGTATCCTCACCTTTTCCCAACTCCTCCATCTCTCTCAGCTTAAAATTTCGGGACGAAATTTTCTTTAACAGGTGGGTAATGTAACGACCCTGGATTTTCCAACTTTTATTATTAATAATTTATTATTAATGCTTACGTTTTAATAAATCTATTTTTATACATTTACTTGTTGCCATATTTGACTTTACATGGCCCGACTTGTCTTTGTGACACACGTACTTTTCACGAATAATATTTCGAATATTATTTATATTCATAATTAATTATTAATAATTATTTTTAACTAACTAATGCAAGTAGTTAATTACTTGGGCTTTGTTTATTTAATTGCTACATACTTGGACTTGGGCTTGTATTAATGGACTTGGAAGCCCACCCTACTTTACTTGATTGATTAATTAGGAGCCCACTTTTGTGCTAGTAACTTATTAATGATAAACTTAGATTAATTAAGTTAATGATGAGACAAATACTACAAGCATGCTAGAAACTCTTCCCCATACATTTAACTTTATACCATTCTAAGCTTACACCTTTCCCCCATGCATGAAAGTGAGCTTTTGACCTTTCCCCTTTTGTGCCCAAACCGTCGGCCAACTATGATGGGAGGGAGAGTTCAAACTTTTTTTTTTGGTTACTTATTTGTAATTATTATCTCACATTTATACACACATACTTACACACTTTCATTTGCTCTCATATTTCTCTCAAACTTTGTAAGTTACAAATTTTATTTCTTCTTTCTTTTTCTCCTTAAAATCGACATCCATCATCATCATTTACTAGTTGTAGTTTATTGTTGTTTGTTGTTGTTAAAGATCAAGTTCTATAACTTGTATCTTCATGTAATCTTGGTTATTTCCATCTTTTGTTTGATGAAGAACCAAGAACAAGAATCTAAACTTGTTAGTTTATGGTTCTACACTTAAATGTTATAAGATTTAAAGTTCATAAACTTTATAATCATACTTGTGTTCATGTTTTGTAGACTTAAATTCTTAAGATCCAAGCTTGACTTGAATCTTCTTAAGTATGAAACAAACATGAACATAATACTTGTAACTTTAGTTTATTTCTTTCTTTTGTAAGTACTTTAAAGTTGTAATATTGTTAATTTGGTCAAGTATTACTAGTTAAACTTGATCTCATATTTCTTGAAACTAAAGTTAACTTTATAAGTTCAAGAACATGGAAATATAACTTTCTAGTTATAACTTCACACACTTATGTTATATCTAAGTTTCTATAGCTTATGGTCTTCTAATTTTTTTTGTAAATAAGTGCTTATAAGCTTACATACATTTTACATGATGAAAATCTAAGTTTCATAACTTATAGTTTCATTAAAGTGAAGATCCAAGTTCTATAACTTAGGATCTAACTTAAGAACATTAGATCTAGACTTTCTAATCTAGGATCTTTAAGATCTAGCTAAGATCTGAGTTCTACAACTTAGGATCTTGATTATTTAGTTTACTTTCAAGTTTGTAGCTTAATATTACTATTAGAACTCATGTATGTGTCGGATCTAAGATCTTGATGTAACTTTGGTTCATCAAACTACTTACAACCCTTAATTTAGTTGTGCTATATATCTTAGACTTACACTAGTGTTATGATGGTCAAAACTTGGTTAATAACCTATGTGTAGTGACCCGAACTTTTCCATGTTTATATATATTAATTGAGATTGATATTTACATGATTAAATGTTTCCAACATGTTAAGCAATCAAACTTGTTAAGACTTGATTAATTGAAATATGTTTCATATAGACAATTGACCACCCAAGTTGACCGGCGATTCATGAACGTTAAAACTTGTAAAAATGACATGACGATATATATATGGATATACATATGGTTAACATGAGATTATGATAAGTAAGTATCTCCATAAGTATATTAACAATGAGTTATATACATATAAACAAGACTACTAACTTAAGGATTTTGAAACGAGACATATATGTAACGATTATCGTTGTAACGACATTTAAATGTATATATATCATATTAAAATATATTAATATATCATAATATCATGATAATATAATAATTTAACATCTCATTAGATATAATAAACAATGGGTTAACAACATTAATTGAGATCGTTAACTTAAAGGTTTCTAAACAACACTTACATGTAACGACTAACGATGACTTAACGACTCAGTTAAAATGTATATACATGTAGTGTATTTAGATGTATTAAAATACTTTTGGAAGACTTCAAGACATATATCAAAACACTCATACTTAATGAAAATGGTTACAGTTACTTTCCCATTCTTTTCTTTCATCAAGAATTCTAGTCGTATTCTTACCCGTATTATACACAGCTTCAAAACGTACTTACTATGGGTATATACCAATAGGAACTAGCATGGGATTCCACTCTTAATTATGTCATGTATGACTAATCAATTTTAACTTCTACAATGAGCTAGTCAACTAACTAGAACTCCTTTTAACCCCACTCACCACTCACCATTTACCACTCATCATTCACTCCATTTCACTTCTAATTCTCTTTCTAATTCTCTCTCAACACACACACACTATTATGAACGTATTTTTCTAGTAGTTAATCATCATCTTCATCAAAAATCACTTCAAGAATCAAGCTATAATCATCATAGGAAGAACACTTCAAGAACACTTCAAAAATCCCTTCAAGTTTACTAATTTACTTCCAAGCTTTCTAATCCACTCCAAGTAATCATCTAAGATCAAGAAACCTTTGTTATATACAGTAGGTTATCTTTCTTATTCAAGGTAATATTCATATTCAAACTTTGATTCAATTTCTATAACTATAAACTATCTTAATTCGAGTAAAAATCTTACTTGAACTTGTTTTTGTGTCATGATCCTACTTCAAGAACTTTCAAGCCATCCAAGATCCTTTGAAGCTAGATCATTTCTTGTCACTTCCAGTAGGTTTACCTACTAAACTTGAGGTAGTAATGATATTCATAACATCATTCGATTCATATATATAAAACTATCTTATTCGAAGGTTTAAACTCGTAATCACTAGAACATAGTTTAGTTAATTCTAAACTTGTTCGCAAACAAAAGTTAATCCTTCTAAATTGACTTTTAAAATTAACTAAACACATGTTCTATATCTATATGATATGCTAACTTAATGATTTAAAACCTGGAAACACGGAAAACACCGTAAAACCGGATTTACGCCGTCGTAGTAACACCGCGGGCTGTTTTGGGTTAGTTAATTAAAAACTATGATAAACTTTGATTTAAAAGTTGTTATTCTGAGAAAATGATTTTTATTATGAACATGAAACTATATCCAAAAATTATGGTTAAACTCAAAGTGGAAGTATGTTTTCTAAAATGGTCATCTAGACGTCGTTCTTTCGACTGAAATGACTACCTTTACAAAAATGACTTGTAACTTATTTTTCCGACTATAAACCTATACTTTTTCTATTTAGATTCATAAAATAGAGTTCAATATGAAACCATAGCAATTTGATTCACTCAAAACGGATTTAAAATGAAGAAGTTATGGGTAAAACAAGATTGGATAATTTTTCTCATTTTAGCTACGTGAAAATTGGTAACAAATATATTCCAACCATAACTTAATCAACTTGTATTGTATATTATGTAATCTTGAGATACCATAGACACGTATACAATGTTTCGACCTATCATGTCGACACATCTATATATATTTCGGAACAACCATAGACACTCTATATGTGAATGTTGGAGTTAGCTATACAGGGTTGAGGTTGATTCCAAAATATGTATAGTTTGAGTTGTGATCAATACTGAGATACGTATACACTGGGTCGTGGATTGATTCAAGATAATATTTATCGATTTAATTCTGTATATCTAACTGTGGACAACTAGTTGTAGGTTACTAACGAGGACAGCTGACTTAATAAACTTAAAACATTAAAATATATTAAAAGTGTTGTAAATATATTTTGAACATACTTTGATATATATGTATATATTGTTATAGGTTCGTGAATCAACCAGTGGCCAAGTCTTACTTCCCGACGAAGTAAAAAATCTGTGAAAGTAAGTTATAGTCCCACTTTTAAAATCTAATATTTTTGGGATGAGAATACATGCAGGTTTTATAAATGATTTACAAAATAGACACAAGTACGTGAAACTACATTCTATGGTTGAATTATCGAAATCGAATATGCTCCTTTTTATTAAGTCTGGTAATCTAAGAATTAGGGAACAGACACCCTAATTGATGCGAATCCTAAAGATAGATCTATTGGGCTTAACAAACCCCATCTAAAGTACCGGATGCTTTAGTACTTCGAAATTTATATCATATCCGAAGGGTGTCCCGGAATGATGGGGATATTCTTATATATGCATCTTGTTAATGTCGGTTACCAGGTGTTCACCATATGAATGATTTTTATCTCTATGTATGGGATGTGTATTGAAATATGAAATCTTGTGGTCTATTGTTACGATTTGATATATATAGGTTAAACCTATAACTCACCAACATTTTTGTTGACGTTTAAACATGTTTATTCTCAGGTGAATACTAAGAGCTTTCGCTGTTGCATACTAAAATAAGGACAAGATTTGGAGTCCATGTTTGTATGATATTGTGTAAAAACTGCATTCAAGAAACTGATTTCGATGTAACATATTTGTATTGTAAACCATTATGTAATGGTCGTGTGTAAACTGGATATTTTAGATTATCATTATTTGATAATCTACGTAAAGCTTTTTAAACCTTTATTTATGAAATAAAGGTTATGGTTTGTTTTAAAAATGAATGCAGTCTTTGAAAAACGTCTCATATAGAGGTCAAAACCTCGCAACGAAATCAATTAATTTGGAACGTTTTTAATCAATAAGAACGGGACATTTCAGTTGGTATCCGAGCGTTGGTCTTAGAGAACCAGAATTTTGCATTAGTGTATCTTATCGAGTTTGTTAGGATGCATTAGTGAGTCTGGACTTCGACCATGGTTACTTGAAAAATGATTGCTTAACAAATTTTGTTGGAAACTATATATTTTTAACATGTGAATATTATGTGATATATTAATCTCTTAACGCGTTTGATATTATATGATAGATGTCTACCTCTAGAACAAGTCTCATTGACTCACCTATTAATAATGAAGAGTCAAATGTAAATTGGAATGATTCGTGGACTGATTCACAAGTTCCCGAAGAGGAACCGGAAGAAGAGTCAGAACCAGAAGAAGAATCAGAACCGGAAGAAGAATCGGAACCGGATGAAGAAATAGAACCGGTGGGGGAAATAATAAAACGGTTAAGTAAAAGAAAATCCTCAACCAACCGACCAAGGTTAATTATAGTCAATGGTGTTTCCGCTAAGGAAGCAAAATATTGGGAGAATTACCAATTCTCCGATGAATCGGATTCTGACGAGAATTCCGATGATGTTATAGAAATTACCCCAACTGAATTTAAAAAGGCAAAAGAAAATAATAAGGGAAAGGGCATAAAAATAGAGAAATCTAATTCCAACCCCGATGAACTTTATATGTATCGTCAACCCCCGAAGTCCTTAAGTTGTAACAATGACCCGGGAACCTCTAAACCACCAGGTTTTTCTAAACCAATGTGGAAAACGACAGCTCGTATTAGGAGAACATCATATATCCCTAGAAACTTGGCAAAATGAACCAAAACCGAAGAAGAAGAAACAAGCGAGTCGGAATAAGATAGTTGTATTCGTGTGGTGTAATATATGTAATATAGTGTGCTTATGCTTTATGATATATGTAAAAATTGCTTGTATTAATAAGTATATTTTTTTTATGAATCTAACTCTTGTCTAATTTACAGTATAAAAACACAAAATGGATAGACAACCCAATATTTTAAGAGACCTACCCGGAGACATGATTGATGAAATCTTGTCTAGAGTCGGTCAGAATTCTTCGGCACAACTATTTAAGGCGAGATCAGTTTGTAAGACATTCGAAGAACGTTCCAAGAATGCCTTGGTTTATAAAAGGCGTTCGTTCGAAAGATGGGGGATATCACATTGGGAAATCCATAAGTTACGATGTGTTTACTTTGACGCATATACCCAAATGCTATTTTACGCAATGGGTTAAGAAATTATTTTGACTCAATATATCCGAATATTGGACTTCGTGATTTAGAAAAAGCGGCTAACATGCAACATAAAGAAGCATGTTATTCTTACGGATTAGTAATGTTCGCTTCTCACCAAAGTGAGAACAAGAACATCAGGCTACAACTATTAAACAAAACGTTCCCAGAAGTGACGGAGTCGGTAATTGGGGTAAGAAATGAGGTTTTTAGATTGTTACGGGACTGTTGGACATTACGTAACCCTCATCCCTTTAACGACGTTACAACACGCTATCTTATCAACAGCCATAACGGTTATGTTCCACAAGACCAAGGATGGGAAGTAGTCCTAGTAAAACCAGAATGCATGACTTGTTTCTGGACGTATGAATTACGTGTCTTTATTGCCTTTGCTGAACGACTTGTGTACTAGCTAGAATTATCTTCACAACCATCTTGTATCAAATTTATTGTGTGCTATATTTCATGCTATATGTAAAATAAGCGGTATTGTAAGTTTGTAAAATATTGTGTAAAAGTTTGAACGCGAAATATTATTATAATCAGTTTTTCATATAGAATTGTAGTAGTTGAATTGTATATTAGCTACTAAGTATGAACTTAACGGGTAGGTACTACCCGAATTTAAACTTATAAAACGCTAATATGAAGAAAAAGCTTTTATAAATGAGTTCATATTATGCTACGAAATACTATTAACTACTCTTAATATTCTGTATGATTAACTTGTTCCATTTGACTATTTTGAAGGAAATGGCACCGACTACTCGACATACCGTGAATATGAATGAAGAGGAATTCCGTACTTTTCTAGCTTCAAACATAGCCGCAGTACAGGCTGCGCTACATACCAACAATAACCTTGGATCTAGCAGTACAGGAAATCGTGTAGGATGCACCTACAAAGAATTCACTGCCTGCAAACCTTTGGAATTTGATGGAACCGAAGGACCGATCGGATTGAAACGGTGGACCGAGAAGGTCGAATCGGTGTTTGCCATAAGTAAGTGTACTGAAGAGGACAAAGTGAAGTACGCTACGCATACCTTCACAGGTTCTGCGTTAACATGGTGGAATACCTATCTAGAGCAAGTGGGACAAGACGATGCATACGCACTACCGTGGTCAGCATTCAAGCACTTGATGAACGAGAAGTACCGTCCCAGAACCGAGGTCAATAAGCTCAAGACAGAACTTAGAGGGTTACGAACCCAAGGATTTGATATTACCACGTACGAAAGACGATTCACAGAATTATGCCTATTGTGTCCGGGAGCATTCGAAGATGAGGAAGAGAAGATCGACGCGTTTGTGAAAGGATTACCGGAAAGAATCCAAGAAGATATAAGTTCACACGAGCCCGCCTCCATACAACAGGCATGTAGAATGGCTCACAAACTAGTGAACCAGATTGAAGAAAGAATTAAAGATCAGACTGCTGAAGAGGCCAATGTGAAACAAGTCAAAAGAAAGTGGGAGGAAAACGGTGATAAGAATCACCAATACAACAACAACAGCAATTACAACAATAATCGCAACAATTATCCCAACAATCGCAACATCAATCGCAACTACAACAAACGTCCTAACAACAACAACAACAACAACAACAACAACAACAACAACAACAGCAACTACAACAATCATCCCAACAACAATAATAACCGCAACAACAACAACAATCAGAAGCAGCTATGCCAAAGGTGTGAAAAGTATCACTCGGGGTTCTGCACCAAATTTTGCAACAAGTGTAAAAGAAATGGTCATAGCGCGGCGAAGTGTGAGGTCTACGGACCAGGGGTTAATAGAACGAAAGGAACAAATGGTGTCGGAACGAGTAATGGTGGAGCAAGTAGTGTCGGAGCAAGTTATGCCAATGTAGTTTGTTATAAATGTGGAAAACCGGGCCACATTATTAGAAATTGCCCGAACCAGGAGAACACGAATGGACAAGGCCGCGGAAGAGTTTTCAATAATAATGCGGCAGAGGCACAGGAAGACCCGGAGCTTGTTACGGGTACGTTTCTTATTGACAATAAATCTGCTTACGTTTTATTTGATTCGGGTGCGGATAGAAGCTATATGAGTAGAGATTTTTGTGCTAAATTAAGTTGTCCATTAACGCCTTTGGATAGTAAATTTTTACTCGAATTAGCAAATGGTAAATTAATTTCAGCAGATAATATATGTCGGAATCGAGAAATTAAACTGGTTAGTGAAACATTTAAGATTGACTTGATACCAGCAGAGTTAGAGAGTTTTGATGTGATAATCGGTATGGACTGGTTGAAAGAAGTGAAAGTAGAGATCGTTTGTTACAAAAATGCAATTCGCATTATACGAGAAAAAGGAAAACCCTTAATGGTGTACGGAGAAAAGGGCAACACGAAGCTACATCTTATTAGTAATTTGAAGGCACAAAAACTAATAAAAAAAGGTTGCTATACTGTTCTAGCACACGTCGAGAAAGTACAAACTGAAGAAAAGAGCATCAATGATGTTCCCGTCGCAAAAGAATTTCCCGATGTATTTCCGAAAGAATTACCGGGATTACCCCCACATCGATCCGTTGAATTTCAAATAGATCTTGTACCAGGAGCTGCACCAATAGCTCGTACTCCTTACAGACTCGCACCCAGCGAGATGAAAGAACTGCAAAGCCAATTACAAGAACTTTTAGAGCGTGGTTTCATTCGACCAAGCACGTCACCGTGGGGAGCTCCTGTTTTGTTTGTCAAGAAGAAAGATGGTACATTCAGGTTGTGTATCGACTACCGAGAGTTGAACAAACTTACCATCAAGAACCGCTACCCACTACCGAGAATCGATGACTTATTTGATCAACTACAAGGCTCGTCTGTTTATTCAAAGATTGATTACGTTCCGGGTATCATCAAATGCGGGTGAAAGAAGATGATATTCCAAAGACTGCTTTCAGAACACGTTACGGTCATTACGAGTTTATGGTCATGCCGTTTGGTTTAACTAATGCACCAGCTGTGTTCATGGACCTTATGAACCGAGTGTGTGGACCATACCTTGACAAGTTTGTCATTGTTTTCATTGATGACATACTTATTTACTCAAAGAATGACCAAGAACACGGTGAACATTTGAGAAAGGTGTTAGAAGTATTGAGGAAGGAAGAATTGTACGCTAAGTTTTCAAAGTGTGCATTTTGGTTGGAAGAAGTTCAATTCCTCGGTCACATAGTGAACAAAGAAGGTATTAAGGTGGATCCGGCAAAGATAGAAACTGTTGAAAAGTGGGAAATCCCGAAAACTCCGAAACACATACGCCAGTTTTTAGGACTAGCTGGTTGCTACAGAAGGTTCATCCAAGACTTTTCCAGAATAGCAAAACCCTTGACTGCATTAACGCATAAAGGGAAGAAATTTGAATGGAATGATGAACAAGAGAAAGCGTTTTAGTTATTGAAGAAAAAGCTAACTACGACACCTATATTGTCATTGCCTGAAGGGAATGATGATTTTGTGATTTATTGTGACACATCAAAGCAAGGTCTCGGTTGTGTATTAATGCAACGAACGAAGGTGATTGCTTATGCGTCTAGACAATTGAAGATTCACGAACAAAATTATACGACGCATGATTTGGAATTAGGCGCGGTTGTTTTTGCGTTAAAGACTTGGAGGCACTACTTATATGGGGTCAAAAGTATTATATATACCGACCACAAAAGTCTTCAACACATATTTAATCAGAAACAACTGAATATGAGGCAGCGTAGGTGGATTGAATTGTTGAATGATTACGACTTTGAGATTCGTTACCACCCGGGAAAGGCAAATGTGGTAGCCGATGCCTTGAGTAGGAAGGACAGAGAACCCATTTGAGTAAAATCTATGAATATAATGATTCATAATAACCTTACTACTCAAATAAAGGAGGCGCAACAAGGAGTTTTAAAAGAGGGAAATTTAAATAATGAAATACCCAAAGGATTGGAGAAGCATCTTAATATTTGGGAAGACGGAATCCGGTATAGGGCTGAAAGGATTTGGGTACCAAAATTTGGAGGTATGAGAGAAATGGTACTTAGAGAAGCTCATAAAACCAGATACTCAATACATCCTGGAACGGGGAAGATGTACAAGGATCTCAAGAAACATTTTTGGTGGCCGGGTATGAAAGCCGATGTTGCTAAATACGTGGGAGAATGTTTTACGCGTTCTAAGGTCAAAGCTGAGCATCAGAAACCATCAGGTCTACTTCAACAACCCGAAATCCCGAAATGGAAATGGGAAAACATTACCATGGATTTCATCACTAAATTGCCAAGGACTGCAAGTGGTTTTAATACTATTTGGGTAATAGTTGATCGTCTCACCAAATCAGCACACTTCCTGCCAATAAGAGAAGATGACAAGATGGAGAAGTTAGCACGACTGTATTTGAAGGAAGTCGTCTCCAGACATGGAATACCAATCTCTATTATCTCTGATAGGGATGGTAGATTTATTTCAAGATTCTGGCAGACATTACAGCAAGCATTAGGAACTCGTCTAGACATGAGTACTGCCTATCATCCACAAACTGATGGGTAGAGCGAAAGGACGATACAAACGCTTGAAGACATACTACGAGCATGTGTTATTGATTTCGGAAACAGTTGGGATCGACATCTACCGTTAGCAGAATTTTCCTACAACAACAGCTACCATTCAAGCATTGAGATGGCGCCGTTTGAAGCACTTTATGGTAGAAAGTGCAGGTCTCCGATTTGTTGGAGTGAATTGGGGGATAGACAAATTACGGGTCCGGAGATTATACAAGAAACTACCGAGAAGATCATCCAAATTCAACAATGGTTGAAAACCGCCCAAAGTCGACAAAAGAGCTACGCTGTCATTAAAAGAAAAGATATAGAATTTGAAATTGGAGAGATGGTCATGCTTAAAGTTGCACCTTGGAAAGGCGTTGTTCGATTTGGTAAACGAGGGAAATTAAATCCAAGGTATATTGGACCATTCAAGATTATTGATCGTGTCGGACCAGTAGCTTACCGACTTGAGTTACCTCAACAACTCGCGGCTGTACATAACACTTTCCACGTCTCGAATTTGAAGAAATGTTTTGCTAAAGAAGATCTCACTATTCCGTTAGATGAAATCCAAATCAACGAAAAACTTCAATTCATCGAAGAACCCGTCAAAATAATGGATCGTGAGGTTAAAATACTTAAGCAAAACAAGATACCAATTGTTAAGGTTCGATGGAATGCTTGTAGAGGACCCGAGTTCACCTGGGAGCGTGAAGATCAGATGAAGAAGAAATACCCGCATCTATTTCCAGAAGATTCGTCAACACCTTCAACAGCTTAAAATTTCGGGACGAAATTTATTTAACGGGTAGGTACTGTAGTGACCCGAACTTTTCCATGTTTATATATATTAATTGAGATTGATATTTACATGATTAAATGTTTCCAACATGTTAAGCAATCAAACTTGTTAAGACTTGATTAATTGAAATATGTTTCATAAAGAAAATTGACCACCCAAGTTGACCGGCGATTCACGAACGTTAAAACTTGTAAAAACGACATGACGATATATATATGGATATACATATGGTTAATATGAGATTATGATAAGTAAGTATCTCCATAAGTATATTAACAATGAGTTATATACATATAAACAAGACTACTAACTTAAGGATTTCGAAACGAGACATATATGTAACGATTATCATTGTAACGACATTTAAATGTATATATATCATATTAAAATATATTAATATATCATAATATCATGATAATATAATAATTTAACATCTCATTAGATATAATAAACAATGGGTTAACAACATTAATTGAGATCGTTAACTTAAAGGTTTCAAAACAACACTTACATGTAACGACTAACGATGACTTAACGACTCAGTTAAAATGTATATACATGTAGTGTATTTAGATGTATTAAAATACTTTTGGAAGACTTCAAGACATATATCAAAACACTCATACTTAATGAAAATGGTTACAGTTACTTTCCCATTCTTTTCTTTCATCAAGAATTCTAGTCGTATTCTTACCCGTATTATACACAGCTTCAAAACGTACTTACTATGGGTATATACCAATAGGAACTAGCATGGAATTCCACTCTTGATTATGTCATGTATGACTAATCAATTTTAACTTCTACCATGAGCTAGTCAACTAACTAGAACTCCTTTTAACCCCACTCACCACTCACCATTTACCACTCATCATTCACTCCATTTCACTTCCAATTCTCTTTCTAATTCTCTCTCAACACACACACACTATTATGAATGTATTTTTCTAGTAGTTAATCATCATCTTCATCAAAAATCACTTCAAGAATCAAGCTATAATCATCATAGGAAGAACACTTCAAGAACACTTCAAAAATCCCTTCAAGTTTACTAATTTACTTCCAAGCTTTCTAATCCACTCCAAGTAATCATCTAAGATCAAGAAACCTTTGTTATATACAGTAGGTTATCTTTCTTATTCAAGGTAATATTCATATTCAAACTTTGATTCAATTTCTATAACTATAAACTATCTTAATTCGAGTAAAAATCTTACTTGAACTTGTTTTTGTGTCATGATCCTACTTCAAGAACTTTCAAGCCATCCAAGATCCTTTGAAGCTAGATCATTTCTTGTCACTTCCAGTAGGTTTACCTACTAAACTTGAGGTAGTAATGATGTTCATAACATCATTCGATTCATATATATAAAACTATCTTATTCGAAGGTTTAAACTCGTAATCACTAGAACATAGTTTAGTTAATTCTAAACTTGTTCGCAAAAAAAAGTTAATCCTTCTAACTTGACTTTTAAAATTAACTAAACACATGTTCTATATCTATATGATATGCTAACTTAATGATTTAAAACCTGGAAACACAAAAAACACCGTAAAACCGGATTTATGCCGTCGTAGTAACACCGCGGGCTGTTTTGGGTTAGTTAATTAAAAACTATGATAAACTTTGATTTAAAATTTGTTATTCTGAGAAAATGATTTTTATTATGAACATGAAACTATATCCAAAAATTATGGTTAAACTCAAAGTGGAAGTATGTTTTCTAAAATGGTCATCTAGACGTCGTTCTTTCGACTGAAATGACTACCTTTACAAAAACGACTTGTAACTTATTTTTTCGACTATAAACCTATACTTTTTCTATTTAGATTCATAAAATAGAGTTCAATATGAAACCATAGCAATTTGATTCACTCAAAACGGATTTAAAATGAAGAAGTTATGGGTAAAATAAGATTGAATAATTTTTCTCATTTTAGCTACGTGAAAATTGGTAACAAATATATTCCAACCATAACTTAATCAACTTGTATTGTATATTATGTAATCTTGAGATATCATAGACACGTATACAATGTTTCGACCTATCATGTCGACACATCTATATATATTTCGGAACAACCATAGACACTCTATATGTGAATGTTGGAGTTAGCTATACAGGGTTGAGGTTGATTACAAAATATGTATAGTTTGAGTTGTGATCAATACTGAGATACGTATACACTGGGTCGTGGATTGATTCAAGATAATATTTATCGATTTAATTCTGTATATCTAACTGTGGACAACTAGTTGTAGGTTACTAACGATGACAGCTGACTTAATAAACTTAAAACATTAAAATATATTAAAAGTGTTGTAAATATATTTTGAACATACTTTGATATATATGTATATATTGTTATAGGTTCGTGAATCAACCAGTGGCCAAGTCTTACTTCCCGACGAAGTAAAAATCTATGAAAGTGAGTTATAGTCCCACTTTTAAAATCTAATATTTTTGGGATGAGAATACATGCAGGTTTTATAAATGATTTACAAAATAGACACAAGTACGTGAAACTACATTCTATGGTTGAATTATCGAAATTGAATATGCCCCTTTTTATTAAGTCTGGTAATCTAAGAATTAGGGAACAGACACCCTAATTGACGCGAATCCTAAAGATAGATCTATTGGGCTTAACAAACCCCATCCAAAGTACCGGATGCTTTAGTACTTTGAAATTTATATCATATCCGAAGGGTGTCCCGGAATGATGGGGATATTCTTATATATGCATCTTGTTAATATCGGTTACCAGGTGTTCACCATATGAATGATTTTTATCTCTATGTATGGGATGTGTATTGAAATATGAAATCTTGTGGTCTATTGTTACGATTTGATATATATAGGTTAAACCTATAACTCACCAACATTTTTGTTGACGTTTAAAGCATGTTTATTCTCATGTGAATACTAAGAGCTTCCGCTGTTGCATACTAAAATAAGGAAAAGATTTGGAGTCCATGTTTGTATGATATTGTGTAAAAACTGCATTCAAGAAACTGATTTCGATGTAACATATTTGTATCGTAAACCATTATGTAATGGTCGTGTGTAAACAGGATATTTTAGATTATCATTATTTGATAATCTACGTAAAGCTTTTTAAACCTTTATTTATGAAATAAAGGTTATGGTTTGTTTTAAAAATGAATGCAGTCTTTGAAAAACTTCTCATATAGAGGTCAAAACCTCGCAACGAAATCAATTAATATGGAACGTTTTTAATCAATTAATATGTTTAATAAATATTAGGGTCTTACGGACTCTTCGGGCTCCCAAGTAAACTCGGAACCTTTACTATGACGCCATTGAACTTTATAAGTTCTCATCTCTTTATTCCTCAACCGTTTGACCTTCTCATCGAGTATAACAATCGGCTCCTCAACATACTCTAACTTATTGTTTACCTCAATCTCGTCTAAAGGTACCTAAGATGAATCATCCGCAAGACACTTACGGAGATGGAAAACATGAAATGTATTATGGATCCCCGCAAGCTCTTCGGGTAAATCCAAACGATACGCGACTTCACCAACACGAGCTAAAATTTTAAAAGGACTAATAAACCGAGGAGCTAATTTTCCCCATTTTCGAAACCGAATAACACCTTTCCATGGCGAAACTTTAAGCATCACAATGTCGCCTTCTTGGAACTCAATTTGTCATCTACGCTTATCGGCATAAGATTTTTGTCTATCTTGGGCCTTTTTCAAATGAGTCCGAATCATATCAATCTTGCTATTCGTCTCTAAAACCAAATCGGTACTCCCGATTTCTCTTTGACCAACTTCACCCCAACAAATTGGAGTTCGTCACCTCCGCCCATAAAGCATCTCGTAAGGTGGCATTCCGATACTAGTATGATAACTATTACTGTACGAGAATTCCACCAAAGGCAAGTGCTCATCCCAACTACCACCGAAATCAATAATACACGCCCGTAACATATCCTCTAAAGTTTGATTTGTACGTTCGCTTTGACCATCCATTTGAGGATGATACGCCGTGCTCAATTTCAATTGTGTGCCCATATATTCATGAAACTTTTCCCAAAACCGAGATGTGAAACGAGTATCTCGATCTGAAATAATAGATATAGGAACCCCGTTGTAGTGACCCGAACTTTTCCATGTTTATATATATTAATTGAGATTGATATTTACATGATTAAATGTTTCCAACATGTTAAGCAATCAAACTTGTTAAGACTTGATTAATTAAAATATGTTTCATATAGACAATTGACCACCCAAGTTGACCGGTGATTCACGAACGTTAAAACTTGTAAAAACTATATGATGAAATATATATGGATATATATATAGTTAACATGATACTATGATAAGTAAACATATCATTAAGTATATTAACAATGAACTACATATGTAAAAACAAGACTACTAACTTAATGATTTTTAAACGAGACATATATGTAACGATTATCGTTGTAAAGACATTTAATGTATATATATCATATTAAGAGATATTCATACATGATAATATCATGATAATATAATAATTTAAAATCTCATTTGATATTATAAACATTAGGTTAACAACATTTAACAAGATCGTTAACCTAAAGGTTTCAAAACAACACTTACATGTAACGACTAACGATGACTTAACGACTCAGTTAAAATGTATATACATGTAGTGTTTTAATATGTATTTATACACTTTTGAAAGACTTCAATACACTTATCAAAATACTTCTACTTAACAAAAATGCTTACAATTACATCCTCGTTCAGTTTCATCAACAATTCTACTCGTATGCACCCGTATTCGTACTCGTACAATACACAGCTTTTAGATGTATGTACTATTGGTATATACACTCCAATGATCAGCTCTTAGCAGCCCATGTGAGTTACCTAACACATGTGGGAACCATCATTTGGCAACTAGCATGAAATATCTCATAAAATTACAAAAATATGAGTAATCATTCATGACTTATTTACATGAAAACAAAATTACATATCCTTTATATCTAATCCATACACCAACGACCAAAAACACCTACAAACACTTTCATTCTTCAATTTTCTTCATCTAATTGATCTCTCTCAAGTTCTATCTTCAAGTTCTAAGTGTTCTTCATAAATTCCAAAAGTTCTAGTTTCATAAAATCAAGAATACTTTCAAGTTTGCTAGCTCACTTCCAATCTTGTAAGGTGATCATCCAACCTCAAGAAATCTTTGTTTCTTACAGTAGGTTATCATTCTAATACAAGGTAATAATCATATTCAAACTTTGGTTCAATTTCTATAACTATAACAATCTTATTTCAAGTGATGATCTTACTTGAACTTGTTTTCGTGTCATGATTCTGCTTCAAGAACTTCGAGCCATCCAAGGATCCGTTGAAGCTAGATCCATTTTTCTCTTTTCCAGTAGGTTTATCTAAGGAACTTAAGGTAGTAATGATGTTCATAACATCATTCGATTCATACATATAAAGCTATCTTATTCGAAGGTTTAAACTTGTAATCACTAGAACATAGTTTAGTTAATTCTAAACTTGTTCGCAAACAAAAGTTAATCCTTCTAACTTGACTTTTAAAATCAACTAAACATATATTCTATATCTATATAATATGCTAACTTAATGATTTAAAACCTGGAAACACGAAAAACACCGTAAAACCAGATTTACGCCGTCGTAGTAACACCGCGGGCTGTTTTGGGTTAGTTAATTAAAAACTATGATAAACTTTGATTTAAAAGTTTTTATTCTGAGAAAATGATTTTTATTATGAACATGAAACTATATCCAAAAATTATGGTTAAACTCAAAGTGGAAGTATGTTTTCTAAAATGGTCATCTAGACGTCGTTCTTTCGACTGAAATGACTACCTTTACAAAAACGACTTGTAACTTATTTTTCCGACTAAAAACCTATACTTTTTCTGTTCAGATTCATAAAATAGAGTTCAATATGAAACCATAGCAATTTGATTCACTCAAAACGGATTTAAAATGAAGAAGTTATGGGTAAAACTAGATTGGATAATTTTTCTCATTTTAGCTACGTGAAAATTGGTAACAAATCTATTCCAACCATAACTTAATCAACTTGTATTGTATATTATGTAATCTTAAGATACCATAGACACGTATACAATGTTTCGACCTATCATGTCGACACATCTATATATATTTCGGAACAACCATAGACACTCTATATGTGAATGTTGGAGTTAGCTATACAGGGTTGAGGTTGATTCCAAAATATATATAGTTTGAGTTATGATCAATACTGAGATACGTATACACTGGGTCGTGGATTGATTCAAGATAATATTTATCGATTTATTTCTGTACATCTAACTGTGGACAACTAGTTGTAGGTTACTAACGAGGACAGCTGACTTAATAAACTTAAAACATCAAAATATATTAAAAGTGTTGTAAATATATTTTGAACATACTTTGATATATATGTATATATTGTTATAGGTTAGTGAATCAACCAGTGGCCAAGGATCTCAAGAAACATTTTTGGTGGCCGGGTATGAAAGCCGATGTTGCTAAATACGTAGGAGAATGTTTGACGTGTTCTAAGGTCAAAGCTGAGCATCAGAAACCATCAGGTCTACTTCAACAACCTGAAATCCCATAATGGAAATGGGAAAACATTACCATGGATTTCATCACTAAATTGCCAAGGACTGCAAGTGGTTTTGATACTATTTGGGTAATAGTTGATCGTCTCACCAAATCAGCACACTTCCTGCCAATAAGAGAAGATGACAAGATGGAGAAGTTAGCACGACTGTATTTGAAGGAAGTCGTCTCTAGAAATGGAATACTAATCTCTATTATCTCTGATAGGGATGGCAGATTTATTTCAAGATTCTGGCAGACATTACAGCAAGCATTAGGAACTCGTCTAGACATAAGTACTGCCTATCATCCACAAACTGATGGGCAGAGCGAAAGGACGATACAAACGCTTGAAGACATGCTACGAGCATGTGTTATTGATTTCGGAAACAGTTGAGATCGACATCTACCGTTAGCAGAATTTTCCTACAATAACAGCTACCATTCAAGCATTGAGATGGCGCCGTTTGAAGCACTTTATGGTAGAAAGTGAAGGTCTCCGATTTTTTGGAGTGAAGTGGGGGATAGACAGATTACGGGTCCGGAGATTATACAAGAAACTACCGAGAAGATCATCCAAATTCAACAACGGTTGAAAACCGCCCAAAGTCGAAAAAAGAGCTATGCTGACATTAAAAGAAAAGATATAGAATTTGAAATTGGAGAGAAGGTCATACTTAAAGTTGCACCTTGGAAAGGCGTTGTTCGATTTGGTAAACGAGGGAAATTAAATCCAAGGTATATTGGACCATTCAAGATTATTGATCGTGTCGGACCAGTAGCTTACCGACTTGAGTTACCTCAACAACTCGCGGCTGTACATAACACTTTCCACGTCTAGAATTTGAAGAAATGTTTTGCTAAAGAAGATCTCACTATTCCGTTAGATGAAATCCAAATCAACGAAAAACTTCAATTCATCGAAGAACCCGTCGAAATAATGGATCGTGAGGTTAAAAGACTTAAGCAAAACAAGATACCAATTGTTAAGGTTCGATGGAATGCTCGTAGAGGACCCGAGTTCACCTAGGAGCGTGAAGATCAGATGAAGAAGAAATACCCGCATCTATTTCCAGAAGATTCATCAACACCTTCAACAGCTTAAAATTTCGGGACGAAATTTATTTAACGGGTAGGTACTGTAGTGACCCGAACTTTTCCATGTTTATATATATTAATTGAGATTGATATTTACATGATTAAATGTTTCCAACATGTTAAGCAATCAAACTTGTTAAGACTTGATTAATTAAAATATGTTTCATATAGACAATTGACCACCCAAGTTGACCGGTGATTCACGAACGTTAAAACTTGTAAAAACTATATGATGACATATATATGAATATATATATAGTTAACATGATACTATGATAAGTAAACATATCATTAAGTATATTAACAATAAACTACATATGTAAAAACTAGACTACTAACTTAATGATTTTTAAACGAGACATATATGTAACGATTATCGTTGTAAAGACATTTAATGTATATATATATCATATTAAGAGATATTCATACATGATAATATCATGATAATATAATAATTTAAAATCTCATTTGATATTATAAACATTGGGTTAATGATAATGCTAAAAATGAACATATATTTCATAGCATTATTCTTCAAGAAAGACAAGCTTTTAGTTGCAATTGTTCTAATTTCAAGTAATTATCGTTTAAATAATAAAAGGTGAAGACAAAAGACAGATTCGACGAATTGAAGACGCAAACGACCAAAAAGCTCAAAAGTACAAAATACAATCAAAGAGGTTCCAATTATTGATAAGAAACGTCTCGAAATTACAAGAGTAAAAGATTCAAAACGCAAAGTACAAGATATTAAATTATACGCAAGGACGTTCGAAAATCCGGAACCGGGACATGAGTCAACTCTCAACGCTCGACGCAACGGACTAAAAATTACAAGTCAACTATGCACATAAATATAATATAATATTTAAATAATTCTTATAATTATTTAATATATTATATTATTTATAAAACCGTCGGCAGAAGAAAACAACCAAATATGAGCCTCCCCAGCTGGCCATGCGATCGCATGGCCTGGAAGGCATAAATCCATGCGATCGCATGAGCCCCAGTTCCAGCCCACATGCCTATAAAAATCGAGCTTTGGTGCACCACAAATCCATCTATCTTTTCTTTTCTCCATTCATACGATATATTTATATTTATAATTTATATTTTAATTTTAATTTTAATTATAATTCTAATAATAAGGGTATGTTAGCGAATATTGTAAGGGTGTAAGTCGAAATTCTGTCCGTGTAACGCTACGCTATTTTTAATCATTGTAAGTTATGTTCAACCTTTTTACATTAATGTCTCGTAGCTAAGTTATTATTATGCTTATTTAATCCGAAGTAATCATGATGTTGGGCTAATTACTAAAATTGGGTAATTGGGCTTTGTACCATAATTGGGGTTTGGACAAAAGAACGACACTTGTGGAAATTAGACTATGAGCTATTAATGGGCTTTATATTTGTTTAACTAAATGATAGTTTGTTAATGTTAATATAAAGATTTACAATTGGGCGTCCCTATAAATTACCATATACACTCAATCGGACACGATGGGCGGGGTATTTATATGTACGAATAATCGTTCATTTAACCGGACACGGGAATGGATTAATAGCCACTAGAATAATTAAAACAGGGGTGAAATTATATACAAGGACACTTGGTATAATTGATAACAAAATATTAAAACCTTGGGTTACACTCAGTCGACATCCTGGTGTAATTATTAAACAAAGTATTAAAATCTTGTTACAGTTTAAGTCCCCAATTAGTTGGAATATTTAACTTCGGGTATAAGGATAATTTGACGAGGACACTCGCACTTTATATTTATGACTGATGGACTGTTATGGACAAAAACCAGACGGACATATTAAATAATCCAGGACAAAGGACAATTAACCCATGGGCATAAAACTAAAATCAACACGTCAAACATCATGATTACGGAAGTTTAAATAAGCATAATTCTTTTATTTCATATTTAATTTCCTTTATTTTATATTTAATTGCACTTCTAATTATCGCATTTTTATTGTTATTGTATTTAATTGCACTTTTAATTATCGTACTTTTTAATTATCGCAAGTTTATTTTATCGCACTTTTATTATTCGCAATTTCATTATCGTTATTTACTTTATGCTTTAATTTAAGTCTTGTATTTATTTTTAATATTTTACATTTGGTTTTAACTGCGACTAAAGTTTTAAAATCGACAAACCGGTCATTAAACGGTAAAAACCCCCCTTTATAATAATAATATTACTTATATATATATATATATATATATATATATATATATATATATATATATATATATATATATATATATATATATATATATATATATTTGTATTTTTATAAAAGTAAACTAATATAGCGTTAAGCTTTGTTTAAAAAGATTCCCCGTGGAACGAACCGGACTTACTAAAAACTACACTACTGTACGATTAGGTACACTGCCTATAAGTGTTGTAGCAAGGTTTAAGTATATCCATTCTATAAATAAATAAATATCTTGTGTAAAATTGTATCGTATTTAATAGTATTTTCTGTAAAAATATAAGCTATTTTATATACTACTCTGCTAAAACATCAAGTATTTTTGGCGCCGCTGCCGGGGACATCATTCTAGCTTAAAAGCCGGAAGCGCAACGCTAATATAAAAAAAAAAGATTTTTATTTTTAGTACGCTTTTGTAAAAATACGTTTTAAATATTCAAAAATATTAAAAGAAAAACAAAAATATAAATATTTTTTTTAAGAGTTTGGTAAATATTTAAGTTTTATAAAGTTTCTTTATTTCTATTTTTTTTAGTTTGTAAAAATTTAAGTTTTATTTAATTTATAAATATATTTTATATTTTACAGAAAAAAAAAATTTTGGCCTGTACTGTAGCAGCCCACTCTGTGGCCCGAAACCCTAGCCCATGCGATCGCATGGCTGGGCAACTGAGGACTCATGCGATCACATGAGCCCATCTGACACGCCCTACTGAACCTGCCGACAGCATTAATTACGGAATATTATTAATTATTATTAATATTAAACCCTAATTAGGTTTAGTTATTATATTAATTAATTTTAGATATTAATTAATTTGTATTTTTAGTTTAATTAGTTTATTTAAATTGTAAAATTAATAGTTTTATAAAATAAATAATATAAAAATAATATTTTTATAAAAATTGTACTTTTTACAACTTTTTATATATTTTTATATTTTTTTTCATTTTTAATCGTTTTAGCGTAATATTTGTATTTTTAGCTCATATTTAGTTTTAATTCATAAGTTTTTGCCATAATTATTTTTACTTCTAGATTTTTAGGCTTTGCCGTAGAATTCCTTAAGTTTTTTTTTTTAGACTAAGATTTAAGTGCTTTAGAATTTTGCGACGTCTTTTTAAGTTTTAGTTTCTTTTTAAGTTAATTCCATTTGGGATTTAGTTTTTCCTGTAAGCTTTAATATTTTTAGACACCTTTTACTATGTATCAATTATCATTCCAATTAGTAATTTCAATTTGCGATTATAATTTTAAGTTAGTTGTAGTAATAAGGTTAGGTTAGTCAAAGTACTTTTAAGTTTTATAAGTTTCTTTAATTTTTCCGTCACCTTTTATTTTTCAACCATTTTTCTTTTCCGATCTTTTTCGACGAACTCTTTTTCTTTCTTATTTCTCGCTATTCTAGTTTTTAGGACATAGATTTTTATTCTACTTCTTATCTAATTTTCTTAAAATTACGAAAATTTATTTTAAGTGGTTAAATTGATAGACATCAAAATTTTCTGGTTCGTAGTAATAGTTGGATTTGTACGTGGACCGGGTTATTGGAGCCAAACAGTCCTCAATTATATTGAGACCAAACGAATCCTGCCCCTCTGCTGCATCTTTTGGCTATTCGAAACGTGGGCAAAATCAGAAAAGTCTATTGATTGGATAACTTATTATAATTTTTCTTTCCTTTTTAAAACTAATAGGATATTCAGTGAATGCACCGAGCAAGACGTTCACCACCTTTTGTACGTTCACCACCTGTAACTAGATCAAGACATTTAGCAAATATAACCGCCGTTGATTTCTCTTTAGAATCGTCATCCAGTCGACCAAGTACTTCAGTTCAAATTTCCGATAATCCATTTTTTGAACCCGACCTCACAATTGAGAATCCGGAGAATATTCAGGAACGGTTCGTAGATCCTGAACCACTAAACTTTCCCCCGGAACCACCAATCATTCAAATAGAGATTGTTGAGGAACGAACCATTAAATCAGAATCCTCTAGTGATTCCGATTCAACAAATTCAATTATGGAGAATCTGGAACCTTTAAGTATGGAAGACCGAATGAGAGCTAAAGGCACTGGCCAAGGTCACGCAATTACCCATCCAGACATTAATGCGCCAGATTATGAAATCAAAGGACAAATTCTACACATGGTGACTAATCAATGCCAATTTAGTGGTGCGCCGAAGGAAGATCCAAATGAACATCTACGTACCTTTAATAGGATCTGCACACTATTTAAAATCCGAGAAGTGGAGGATGAACAGATATATCTCATGTTATTTCCCTGGACTTTAAAGGGAGAAGCCAAAGATTGGTTGGAATCGTTATCTGAAGGGGCGATTGATACATGGGATGTTTTAGTTGACAAATTTCTTAAACAATTCTTTCCTGCATCTAAAGCCGTAAGACTTCAAGCAGAAATTGTTACGTTTACACAGAAGCCAAATGAAACTCTATATGAGGCATGGACAAGATATGGAAAGTTGTTAAGAGGATGTCCGCAACATGGTTTAGACACCTGTCAAATAGTACAAATATTCTACCAAGGATGCGACATCACTACAAGGAAAGACATAGATATAGCAGCTGGTGGTTCTATTATGAAGAAAACCGAAACTGATGCTTACAAAATTATTGATAACACTGCTTCCCACTCACATGAGTGGCACCAAGAAAAAGATATCATTAGATCATCTAAAGCAGCTAGAGCCGATTCTAGCCATGACTTAGATTCCATTTCCGCAAAGATAGATGCTGTGGAGAGACGAATGGAAAAGATGACTAAAGATATTCACTCAATACGAATTAGTTGTGAGCAGTGTGGAGGACCACATTTGACAAAAGATTGTCTCAGTATTGAATTAACAATGGAACAAAGAGAGAATATTTCATACATAAACCAAAGGCCTGGAAATAATTATCAGAATAATTATCAACCGCCAAGACCGATTTACAATCAAAACCAGAATTATAACCGAAATATTCCATACAACAACCAACAAGGTCCTAGCAATCAACAAGTATCCAATAATAATTACAATCAGCAAAGACCGAATTTTCAAAACAAACCACCACAACAAACCGATGATAAAAAGCCAAATTTAGAAGATATGATGACGAAGCTAGTTGAAACTCAAACGCAGTTTTTCACCTCTCAGAAACAAACCAATGAACAAAATGCTCAAGCATTTAGAAATCAACAAGCTTCTATTCAAAATCTGGAACAAGAAGTAAGTAACCTAGCAAGGTTAATAGGTGAAAGAAAACCGGGAAGTCTACCTAGTGATACAAATGCTAACCCCCGGAATGAAACAGCTAAAGCCATTACCACAAGAAGTGGTACAGCACTTAAACCACCAGAAATACCTGTAACTTCTGATGAAACTATTCCTACTCCACAAGAACCACAACCTGATCAAGATAAGGAAAAAGAACCGGTAGTTGAAAAGGTTAATGAAGATAACACAGTTAAGGATAAACCTTATGTTAAACCATACCAACCACCACTTCCTTACGCGAGTAAAATGAAGAAAGAGAAACTTGAAGCCGAGCAATCCAAATTTTTGGATATGTTTAAACAGATAAATGTAAATCTTCCTTTCATTGATGTGATTTCAGGAATGCCTAGATATGCTAAATTCTTGAAAGATCTAATCTCAAATAGAAAGAAAATGGAAGAACTCTCGGATGTTACTATGAATGCTAATTGTTCAGCAGTGCTGTTGAATAAGATACCAGAAAAATTATCTGATCCAGGAAGTTTCACAATTCCATGTTTTCTGGGTAGTCTTAGTTCAATAGAAGCATTGGCAGACTTAGGTGCTAGTATAAATTTAATGCCGTATTCACTATACACTAAACTAGACCTTGGAGAATTGAAACCAACCAGAATAAGCATACAACTAGCCGATAGATCAATAAAATATCCTAGAGGGATAATGGAGAACATGCTAGTTAAAGTTGGTACTTTAGTATTTCCAGTAGATTTTGTTGTTTTGGACATGGAAGAAGATTCTCAAGTTCCTCTCATATTAGGAAGACCATTCTTAAACACGGCTAAAGCAATGTTAGACGTGTTCGGTAAGAAACTGACCCTAAGTATAGAGGATGAGAGTGTTACCTTTTCAGTTGATAGAGCAATGCAACAACCACAATCTGCAGATGATACATGTTATTATATTCAAACTATAGATGCACATGCAGAATTATTAGAAGAATTTCCAGAATTACAAGGAACAGGAGAATGTTCTTTAGGAGAAGGTAATGAACCAATTGATGAAGCTGAAATGTTAGCTACACTTATAGCTAATGGATATGAACCAACAACAGAAGAAATTCAAATGCTAAAAGAAGAAGACAAATATCGATACAAATCATCGATAGAAGAACCTCCGAAATTAGAGTTAAAGCCACTTCCAAACCATTTGGAATACGCTTATTTACATGGTGAATCTGAATTACCTGTAATAATATCGTCTTCTCTTACTGAAAATGAGAAATCACAACTCATTTCTGTGTTGAAAGCTCATAAACCAGCCATTGCATGGAAGATTCATGATATTAAAGGAATAAGTCCTTCGTATTGCACACATAAAATCCTTATGGAAGAAGGTCATAAAACGTATGTGCAACGCCAACGAAGACTAAATCCTAATATGCAAGATGTAGTTAAGAAAGAGATTATTAAACTGCTAGATGCAGGTCTAATTTATCCAATCTCTGATAGTCCAT
Source organism: Rutidosis leptorrhynchoides (assembly GCF_046630445.1). Classification (NCBI taxonomy): domain Eukaryota; kingdom Viridiplantae; phylum Streptophyta; class Magnoliopsida; order Asterales; family Asteraceae; genus Rutidosis; species Rutidosis leptorrhynchoides. The sequence continues at coordinate 342,508,725 of NC_092336.1, forward strand.
GGGTAAGCCCAGTTCAATGCGTGCCTAAGAAGGGTGGCATGACTGTCATTACAAATGAGAAAAATGAGCTTATTCCTACTAGAACCGTAACAGGATGGCGTGTGTGTATTGATTATAGAAAATTAAATGACGCCACCAGAAAAGATCACTTTCCCTTACCTTTCATAGATCAAATGTTGGAAAGATTAGCCGAAAATAGTTACTATTGTTTTCTAGATGGATTTTCCGGATATTTTCAAATTCCAATAGCACCCGAAGATCAAGAGAAAACCACATTCACGTGCCCTTATGGTACTTTTGCTTACAAACACATGCCATTTGGACTTTGCAACGCCCCTGCAACCTTTCAAAGGTGTATGATGGCGATTTTTCACGACATGATAGAAGAATGCATGGAAGTTTTCATGGATGACTTTTCAGTCTTCGGTGATACATTTGAATCATGTCTAGTTAATCTGGAACGAATGCTTCTTAGATGCGAACAATCAAATCTAGTACTTAATTGGGAGAAATGCCATTTCATGGTTAAAGAAGGCATCGTTCTTGGACATAAAATTTCAAAAGAAGGAATTGAAGTGGATAGAGCTAAAGTAGATGTAATTGCTAAACTTCCACATCCCACCAATGTTAGAGGAATTAGGAGTTTTCTAGGGCATGCCGGTTTTTACCGACGTTTCATAAAATATTTTTCTAAAATTGCCACTCCTATGAATAAACTCCTAGAAAAGGATGCTCCATTCATCTTTTCAGATGAGTGTATCAAATCTTTTAATATTCTTAAAGAAAAACTCACTAATGCGCCGATCATGATAACACCAAATTGGAATCTACCATTTGAACTAATGTGCGATGCAAGTGATTTTGCAATGGGAGCCGTTTTAGGACAAAGGATTGAAAAACGATTTCAACCTATATATTATGCTAGTAAGACGTTACAAGGAGCACAAACGAACAATACAACTACTGAAAAAGAACTCCTTGCTATTGTCTTTGCTTTTGACAAATTTCGATCATATCTCGTTCTAGCAAAAACGGTGGTCTATACCGACCATTCTGCTCTTAGATACCTATTTTCAAAACAAGATGCTAAACCAAGATTAATCCGTTAGATCTTACTCTTACAAGAGTTTGATATTGAAATCCGAGATAAAAGAGGAGCAGAAAATCTCGCCGCTGATCATCTTTCTCGTCTTGAAAATCCCGAATTAGAAGTTCTAAATGAATCAGCCATACAAGACAACTTTCCTGATGAATATCTATTGAAGATAGATTATAAAGAAATCCCATGGTTTGCAGACTATGCAAATTATTTAGTATGTGGATTCCTTGAAAAAGGATTATCGTACCAAAGACGAAAGAAATTCTTCAGTGATATAAAACACTATTTCTGGGAAGATCCACATCTGTTTAAAAGTTGTCCCGATAGAATAATACGCCGATGTGTATTTGGAGATGAAGCTAGTAAAATATTAAACCATTGTCACACAGGACCAACAGGAGGGCATTAAGGGCCTCAAATAACAGCAAGAAAAGTTTATGATGCTGGATTCTATTGGCCTACAATTTACAAAGATGCACACCTTCTTTGCAAATCCTGTGATGCTTGTCAAAGGGCCGGAAAAATAAGTCAACGTGATGAAATGCCACAAAATGTCATCCAAGTATGTGAAGTATTTGACATTTGGGGTATTGACTTTATGGGTCCATTTCCAAAATCTCATAATAATCTATATATACTCGTAGCCATTGATTATGTATCTAAATGGGCGGAAGCACAAGCTCTCCCAACTAATGATGCACGAGTTGTAATCAACTTTTTAAAACGTCTTTTTGCAAGGTTTGGAACACCGAAAGCTTTGATAAGTGATCGGGGTACTCATTTCTATAATAATCAACTTGAGAAAGTTCTTAAAAGATATGGAGTAACTCATAAAATCTCCACCGCATATCATCCACAAACAAGTGGACAAGTTGAAAATACCAACCGAGCCTTAAAACGTATTCTAGAGAAAACCGTAGGATCAAATCCGAAGGAATGGTCCATTAAATTGGAGGATGCACTCTGGGCTTTTAGAACAGCCTATAAAACTCCAATTGGAACCACACCTGTTAGACTTGTTTATGGAAAAGCATGTCATCTTCCAGTAGAAATTGAACACAAAGAATTTTGGGCTTTGAAAACATGTAATCTTGATTTACATGAAGCTGGACGTCTACGATTAAGTCAACTAAACGAATTAGAAGAATTAAGACATGAAGCATATGAAAATTCGTTAATCTATAAGGAAAGAACGAAGAAATGGCATGATAAAAGAATCAGAAGTTCAAAAGAATTTAAAGAAGGAGACATAGTTCTTCTTTTCAATTCACGATTCAAGCTATTTCCTGGAAAATTGAAATCAAGATGGTCTGGACCATTCATAGTCAAAAGAGTTACGGAACGATAGAATTAATAAATTCAAATGAGATTGAATTTAAAGTTAATGGTCACAGAGTTAAACATTACATACATGGTCTGATGGAAGTCGACAACGAAGTTAATCACAATTTCGACACCACAGCTAACTAAGTGTGGGGAGAATCATGTCTTTAAAGGATAATATGTATTTCTGTTAGAGTTAGATTGTCTGTTTTCGTGTAGTTCTTGAAAATGGAACCCGAATGGTCTTTCCCTAGCAGACCCTAAAGAACTAGTCTTCTCCCCCCATTCTGAATTTTTATTTTTTTTAGGTTTTTACGAAATGAAGACTGCCTGTGAACTAAACCATGGTCTAATGCTACACGCTTTGATCACTAAACGTAATAATGACATACTATCGAGTGAATTAGTATCAGTAATCAGAGAAAGAATGGACGGAGTTAGAAAAGAATCCAGATGCGAAGATAATAAATTACAATTTGGTAAAGGAAAATCAAAATCCGCAGCGAAAAGAAGAGCACGACACCTAGAAAGATGTCACAAATGCGGAAAATGGTCACATGGAGGTAAATGTTCAAATAATCAAACCTATTCAAATACCGAATTTGTTACTTTATGCAGAGACGGACCGTTCATATGTTTAGAAGAAAAGACACTGAATGTTCGAGGTTACGCCTATGTAGCCATGGAAAACCAATTAAACCGACTATCTTATGAATGGGATAGATCATATAACTAAGAAATCTATTTCACAAGTATGTCTGTACAGTTTTTATTTTTATTTTTATTTTTAACCTTTTGATAATAAACGCTAATTTGTTCGCTAAAAAGTATTAAATTGGTATTGAATAAAACTAGGTTTGGCTACCGAAATTATTGATATCATTCAAAAATTTATTACATCACAGCGAAATTTAACGTTTATTCTTAAGGTATAAATATCTTTAATCAATCAACCCAAAATATTTCAAAAATTTGTCATGAGTTAAATTAGGTCTTGGAACCGAAATTACTTTACCGAAATGAGGGGCGCATATTTTTGATAATATTTGATTGATTAAAGTGGAATAAAAAGCCAAAAAGATTTTTAATTTTATTTTTACCATGTTTTTAAAATTAATATTTAAATCTTAAATTAATATTGTAAACTTTGTAAAAACAATATTTTTAAAAATGTAAATATTTGAAAAATTAATATAAGTTTGGTGTGAATTTATAATGTGAATTTTTAAAATTAAGTTTGGTGTGAATTTTTAATTTTTAAAATATGAATTTTTAATTTTATGCATTTCAAATTTTAAGTTTGGTGTGAATTTTTAATATTAATTTTGAATTTTATATTTAAGTTGTGTGAATTTAAAAACAAAAATTTACTTTATCTCATTAAGTTAAAAATATGATTTTTAAAATTCTTCGTAAGTTGAAGACTAGGTCTTTGAACCGAAATTGCTTTACCCGAGGAAGGGACGAGAACTTTTATTATCATTATTTTTAATCTTATTGAATTAAAGTATGTCAAAAACATTAAAAAACCCAAAAATCTTTACTTTCAAAAACCGCGCTTTGATTTGACAAATTTTAAAATTTTGTCGAGGGACAGAATAGGACAACGATCCGAAACGCCCTCGCTCCTAAAGGAAAACAAAATTTTTAAAATTTAATTAATTATAAGTTTTATAAAGCATAAGGTTTTATATAAAAAAAAAAAAAAAAAGCTGAAAACACTGTAGCCGGCACCCCATGCGATCGCATGGGGTTTGCACTTGGAACCCATGCGATCGCATGGGGACCAAATGCAGGTCAGAAACAAATAACAGCAGCGGGTCTGTTCTTCACACAAAACACACACATACACCCGAAAAAACTTTCAAATTTTCACCAAATTTCGCCAAAATTCACCGTAATTCGTCATTTTTCTTGCTCTAATCATGCCTAGATTCTCATTCTTCAGCAAATTGGTAAAAATTACACCCCTAAACTCTATAAATTCCTAGTTTTTGTGATAATTACCAATTTTTTACCTAATGCAATTTTGTTAATTTCTAGTGTAATTAGTGTTAAATTGTTAGTATTTTATGCATGTATAACCTAGATTGATGCTATTTAACATGATTTGAAGCCAAAAACTTCAAAATTTTTAGAAATCTAGGGTTTGTGTTCTTGAGCAATTTGGGGCTTTTTGATATAAACAGGTTATGGCAGATTTTTGTCATGAATTATTGCTAAATTGAGTAGTGTAACATGTTTAGATAGTTAAATGATCCAAACAATGATCCTAAACATGATTTTTGGAGATTAAAGTGGACTTTTTAAGTCCAAAATTCATGAACTTGATTAATTTGATATATTTGCCATTTGAGACTTGTTTAATTATTAATAATGAATATTTTGACATGTTATTTGAGTTAAATGCTTATGAATTTTGTATACATTTTCATATGTGCTTATTTGAAAAGTGTAGAATTGTGAAAAATTGTGAAAATGTGTATAAGTTTAATTTTGATTTAACATGTTATAGTGATTCTTTTAAGTTGTTATTTTGCTAACACTAATGCATATTTGGATGCACAATTTTTGTGTTTAATGTGTTTTACAGAGAGCCGATACTGGAGGTTCAGGAGCATCATCATCTAGACGACCAGCACCATCACCAGAACCAGAACCAGAAATGCAACACGAACAAGAACCACAACAGGAACAACAACAGCCTGATCAGCACATACCTTATTATGATCCAGTACAGTTTGTTGATGAATTCATAGTATTCCCAATGAGGCCGCCAGTAGAATTCCCAACGATTCCTGAGCACACTCTACATCCTAATCTGAGATTTAATAGAAGATGGAGAGATTACGAGACATATCAAAGGAACAAATTCAAATTGGTAACAAAAAATGTAGAGGTGCCAAGGGTAATTGATTGGGCCCCTTTGGAAACGGTCCATCTAGCTAACCATGTTAGACAGCTTTTAGTTCAAAGGTATGGCAGTTCTTCTTTTACAGATTGGGAACGTCTTTTCACCATTCGTAGACCTGTATATAAGGAATGGTGTGTTGAGTTGATGAGTACTGTATCACTTGATACAAATATAGTTAGGATAGATGATAGAAGATTTCTTAGGTTTATCCTTGGCGGTAGGATGTACAGAATGTCCATGCTGGACATGGCCAGGGCCTTACAGATATATACTCCTGGTGAGTTGCTATTACCCGATTGTACAAACTTGATTCATTATGGTGAACGGGTAGATAGTAACTTTGACGCTGACGCCATTTGGAGGCGTATGTCACATTTTGATGTTTTTACACGAGCAGGAGGACACTCCTATACACATATTGACAGAGCCGAGCTTCATATTATTCATATATTTTTGGCTAACTCGATTACACAAAGAGGTCATAATAAAGAAAAAATTACCTTATATGATTTATTCTACCTAAAGTGTATTCAGGATCCTAGAAGCTTTGTCAATATCCCTTACTGTGTTGCTTTTTATTTATCTAAAATGGTAGAGGGAATGCAGGACGGGAGTATAATAGGAGGAGGTATTTTTGTTACTCTCATTGGAGAGTATTTAGGTGTTGATAGGAACCAAGGGGGTCCATTACAGATTTGTAGAGAACAGGTTGAGCCCTTAGGATTGAAAGTTTATGTGGGTGCTAAGGTATTGAAAAGTAGACGTAACCAGGCAGTACCCTATGAGGGATCTCATCCTCAGGTAGAGAGAGGCTCAGACGAGGAAATGGAGGAGGCGGAAGACATTAGGGATGTCTTTCGAGATGCTATTCTTGACGTCCACGTTCGTATAGATGAGGAAGCAATGACGAACGCGGCAAGACATAGTATGTATGAGCAGTGGAACTCCGAGCGAGTATACGAGGATTATAGACGATGCCAACACGATAGCTGGTTAGTTCATCAGCACCAAATCATAAGCCAACTATCATATCAGGTACCAAATAACTATGTACCTACTCGACCTGCTCATTTTCCGCCACATAGCCCCGATATCCGACCACCCTTTAACCGGTATGACTATAACCAAGCCTATCAGTACACCTATAACCAACAATGGAACCCACCCGATGAGATGAACTGGAACCCCTATCCAGACTGATTTAGTTCCATTTGGTTATTTTTATGATTATTATGTTTTTATCTTTTGACTTTTTCATGTTTAAACTTATGTTATTGGATAAATTTGTGTAATTTTTATTATTTTATTATTATTGTGTACTAATATTTCATATTTAGAATTTGAAAGTGGGATATTAAGTCCCATTTCAAATTGCCATGCATGATTATACTTGTATGTATGTATATTGTCGATTGTTCAAAACAGGGTAAAACAGCGCATTTTCAAAGACTGGCATTAAGTTCAGCAAAAGCTACTAATTTTGATGACAAGATGACAAATAAATGTGATGTAACAACAGACGAAATGAACAAATGCTATGCACCATTTATCATTCAGCAAACAAACGCCAATATATTTGGAAACTTTGGTAAAATTTAATCATTTCTACGCTAATCACCCTCAATAATTTAAATTGTACTGATTTCTTGCAAATGAGGGCATTGCAAGATCTTAAGTGTGGGAAGGGGTTAAATTCTTTCGGATTTTTAAAATTTTTATCTTTATACACTTGGTTACCATTAAAAATACTAGTAACGTAGTAGTTGTATTAGAATCTAGTGCTCTCTGATAATAAAGAACAGCCCTAGTCTTATATACTGACTACCCAATTCTAGTAAAATTTTTCAAAATTTTCAATTAAATGAACTCAAAATCATGTTTATACATATTTATGAACGATAAAACTAGGTGTTAACACCGAAATTATTGTAACCTCGGAAAGGACATAAATTGAGAAACAAACCAAAATGTTGAAATTCATTTAAAATGGAATAGAGGACGATAAAAAGGAAAATAAAAGCCAAGTGTGGGAAAATTTACCAAGTTATCTTAAACATATGTCACATATATCTGTAACAAATAACTGAAAATACTTTTGCTTTGGACTAAACTAAACCATTTTACCCGATGAAAGAAAAGAAGAGATGGATCTACACGATGAATCAATTCCATCATTAAAAGGAAGTAAAGTCTTCCGAAAAAGACACGCGCTTCTTGATTTAGGTCAAGAAGTTGTCGTCTAGACCAGCTGTAGGTTGACGAAAAATCTAGAAAAGTCATCTTTAAAATCAGCAGGAAATCCACGGACCTCAGCATCAAACAGGGTCGCCAAGTGGTCAGATTTATCCTAACCATGAGAAGGATTTATCTCGTACAATGGGGGGGGCACCGTGCAAATTAGCTTGATAAGACTAATGAATCAGATCTCCAGAAAGGATAATCTCCTTAAAAGATCAAAAAATCAGCTTTTAAGACTGATATTACTCAATCCTTGAGATTGACTTTAAAGATTGAGAATTACAAACTCATGGAATTCGAGGATATCTAAACTCGAGCTTGAACGAGAAAATATTTTGATCAAATTAAAACCGATTTGTTTTCTGAAAACCCATTTTCAATGCGTTCATTACCATTGAACGTAAAATCCTAGGAATTCACCTGGAATTCATTAGGTCACCTGAACCAAATCGGGTGTCAACCGTAAGAACGGTGGTTGCATAGTGGTCAAAGACAGGACCTTGTGCCTGACCGAAAAATCATAAGGGTGAGCTTTACTATTTCTCCTACCAAGGATAGTAATTGCATCTGACACGTTATAGACCATAATTAAAAGCATGTCAGGGAACATTGCCTTAACAGTTGCTTGTTCAACGCTTTCCTTTACAACCGGACGGTAGTTTATCGAAAGGTAATATACGGGACAAGTAAACTAGACGTGTTGCTTTCCAAATACAAGGTTAGCAAGTGGGTGACACAAAACTGCAAGTTTTGAGCTAAAATTTTCAAATCTGAAACCCACCAAACCCACAAAAATATTTTGCAAACACCGGTGAAGGGTTATTCCGGAAAACTTATCTAGGGTAAAAGCTAGATTGAATTTTAAAAAGATCAAATATTTTCATAAAGATCCAATTTCCTTAAGGATCTACATTTTCATAGTCATGTGGGACTGTAAACCGCCTTTCAAATGTGCACTTTGCTTTGGAAACCGAAAGTAAATCGCCTATTTGATTGCAAGTGTCGTTGACCTAAACCCGAGGCAACTGTGGATGACACACCCACCTTTAACCATGGTTCTATCGTTACTATCATTGTTTATACCGCCGTATAGAAATCACTGATGTACAAAGTGTGAAGAATAAAGAAGTGATTCTAGTATTTCAAGACGATATTGCTTGAGGACAAGCAACACTTAAGTGTGGGAATATTTGATAATGCTAAAAACGAACATATATTTCATAGCATTATTCTTCAAGAAAGACAAGCTTTTAGTTTCAATTGTTCTAATTTCAAGTAATTATCGTTTAAATAATAAAAGGTGAAGACAAAAGACAGATTCGACGAATTGAAGATGCAAATGACCAAAAAGCTCAAAAGTACAAAATACAATCAAAGAGGTTCCAATTATTGATAAGAAACGTCTCGAAATTACAAGAGTACAAGATTCAAAACGTAAAGTACAAGATATTAAATTATACGCAAGGATGTTCGAAAATCCGGAACCGGGACACGAGTCAACTCTCAACGCTCGACGCAACGGACTAAAAATTACAAGTCAACTATGCACATAAATATAATATAATATTTAAATAATTCTTATAATTATTTAATATATTATATTATTTATAAAACCGTCGGCAGAAGAAAACAACCAAATATGAGCCTCCCCAGCTGGCCATGCGATCGCATGGCCTGGAAGGCATAAATCCATGCGATCGCATGAGCCCCAGTTCCAGCCCACATGCCTATAAAAATCGAGCTTTGGTGCACCACAAATCCATCTATCTTTTCTTTTCTCCATTCATACGATATATTTATATTTATAATTTATATTTTAATTTTAATTTTAATTATAATTCTAATAATAAGGGTATGTTAGCGAATATTGTAAGGGTGTAAGTCAAAATTCTGTCCGTGTAATACTACGCTATTTTTAATCATTGTAAGTTATGTTCAACCTTTTTACATTAATGTCTCGTAGCTAAGTTATTATTATGCTTATTTAATCCAAAGTAATCATGATGTTGGGCTAATTACTAAAATTGGGTAATTGGGCTTTGTACCATAATTGGGGTTTGGACAAAAGAACGACACTTGTGGAAATTAGACTATGAGCTATTAATGGGTTTTATATTTGTTTAACTAAATGATAGTTTGTTAATGTTAATATAAAGATTTACAATTGGGCGTCCCTATAAATTACCATATACACTCAAGCGGACACGATGGGCGGGGTATTTATATGTACGAATAATCGTTCATTTAACCGGACACGGGAATGGATTAATAGCCACTAGAATAATTAAAACAGGGGTGAAATTATATACAAGGACACTTGGTATAATTGATAACAAAATATTAAAACCTTGGGTTACACTCAGTCGACATCCTGGTGTAATTATTAAACAAAGTATTAAAATTTTGTTACAGTTTAAGTCCCCAATTAGTTGGAATATTTAACTTCGGGTATAAGGATAATTTGACGAGGACACTCGCACTTTATATTTATGACTGATGGACTGTTATGGACAAAAACTAGACGGACATATTAAATAATCCAGGACAAAGGACAATTAACCCATGGGCATAAAACTAAAATCAACACGTCAAACATCATGATTACGGAAGTTTAAATAAGCATAATTCTTTTATTTCATATTTAATTTCCTTTATTTTATATTTAATTGCACTTCTAATTATCGCATTTTTATTGTTATTGTATTTAATTGCACTTTTAATTATCGTACTTTTTAATTATCGTAAGTTTATTTTATCGCACTTTTATTATTCGCAATTTCATTATCGTTATTTACTTTATGCTTTAATTTAAGTCTTGTATTTATTTTTAATATTTTACATTTGGTTTTAACTGCGACTAAAGTTTTAAAATCGACAAACCGGTCATTAAACGGTAAAAACCCCCCTTTATAATAATAATATTACTTATATATATATTTGTATTTTTATAAAAGTAAACTAATATAGCGTTAAGCTTTGTTTAAAAAGATTCCCCGTGGAACGAACCGGACTTACTAAAAACTACACTACTGTACGATTAGGTACACTGCCTATAAGTGCTGTAGCAAGGTTTAAGTATATCCATTCTATAAATAAATAAATATCTTGTGTAAAATTGTATCGTATTTAATAGTATTTTCTGTAAAAATATAAGCTATTTTATATATTACTCTGCTAAAACATCAGTTAACAACATTTAACAAGATCGTTAACCTAAAGGTTTCAAAACAACACTTACATGTAACGACTAACGATGACTTAACGACTCGGTTAAAATGTATATACATGTAGTGTTTTAATATGTATTTATACACTTTTGAAAGACTTCAATACACTTATCAAAATACTTCTACTTAACAAAAATGCTTACAATTACATCCTCGTTCAGTTTCATCAACAATTCTACTCGTATGCACCTGAATTCGTACTCGTACAATACACAGCTTTTAGATGTATGTACTATTAGTATATACACTCCAATGATCAGCTCTTAGCAGCCCATGTGAGTTACCTAACACATGTGGGAACCATCATTTGGCAACTAGCATGAAATATCTCATAAAATTACAAAAATATGAGTAATCATTCATGACTTATTTACATGAAAACAAAATTACATATCCTTTATATCTAATCCATACACCAACGACCAAAAACACCTACAAACACTTTCATTCTTCAATTTTCTTCATCTAATTGATCTCTCTCAAGTTCTATCTTCAAGTTCTAAGTGTTCTTCATAAATTCCAAAAGTTCTAGTTTCATAAAATCAAGAATACTTTCAAGTTTGCTAGCTCACTTCCAATCTTGTAAGGTGATCATCCAACCTCAAGAAATCTTTGTTTCTTATAGTAGGTTATCATTATAATACAAGGTAATAATCATATTCAAACTTTGGTTCAATTTCTATAACTATAACAATCTTATTTCAAGTGATGATCTTACTTGAACTTGTTTTCGTGTCATGATTCTGCTTCAAGAACTTCGAGCCATCCAAGGATCCGTTGAAGCTAGATCCATTTTCTCTTTTCCAATATGTTTATCCAAGGAACTTAAGGTAGTAATGATATTCATAACATCATTCGATTCATACATATAAAGCTATCTTATTCGAAGGTTTAAACTTGTAATCACTAGAACATAGTTTAGTTAATTCTAAAATTGTTCGCAAACAAAAGTTAATCCTTCTAACTTGACTTTTAAAATCAACTAAACATATGTTCTATATCTATATGATATGCTAACTTAATGATTTAAAACCTGGAAACACGAAAAACACCGTAAAACCGGATTTACGCCGTCGTAGTAACACCGCGGGCTGTTTTGGGTTAGTTAATTAAAAACTATGATAAACTTTGATTTAAAAGTTTTAATTCTGAGAAAATGATTTTTATTATGAACATGAAACTATATCCAAAAATTATGGTTAAACTCAAAGTGGAAGTATGTTTTCTAAAATGGTCATCTAGACGTCGTTCTTTCGACTGAAATGACTACCTTTACAAAAATGACTTGTAACTTATTTTTTTGACTATAAACCTATACTTTTTCTGTTTAGATTCATAAAATAGAGTTCAATATGAAACCATAGCAATTTGATTCACTCAAAACGGATTTAAAATGAAGAAGTTATGGGTAAAACAAGATTGGATAATTTTTCTCATTTTAGCTACGTGAAAATTGGTAACAAATCTATTCCAACCATAACTTAATCAACTTGTATTGTATATTATGTAATCTTGAGATACCATAGACACGTATACAATGTTTCGACCTATCATGTCGACACATCTATATATATTTCGGAACAACCATAGACACTCTATATGTGAATGTTGGAGTTAGCTATACAGGGTTGAGGTTGATTCCAAAATATATATAGTTTGAGTTGTGATCAATACTGAGATACGTATACACTGGGTCGTGGATTGATTCAAGATAAAATTTATCGATTTATTTCTGTACATCTAACTGTGGACAACTAGTTGTAGGTTACTAACGAGGACAGCTGACTTAATAAACTTAAAACATCAAAATATATTAAAAGTGTTGTAAATATATTTTGAACATACTTTGATATATATGTATATATTGTTATAGGTTCGTGAATCAACCAGTGGCCAAGTCTTACTTCCCGACGAAGTAAAAATCTGTGAAAGTGAGTTATAGTCCCACTTTTAAAATCTAATATTTTTGGGATGAGAATACATGCAGGTTTTATAAATGATTTACAAAATAGACACAAGTACGTGAAACTGCATTCTATGGTTGAATTATCGAAATTGAATATGCCCCTTTTTATTAAGTCTGGTAATCTAAGAATTAGGGAACAGACACCCTAATTGACGCGAATCCTAAAAGATAGATGTATTGGGCCTAACAAACCCCATCCAAAGTACCGGATGCTTTAGTACTTCGAAATTTATATCATATCCGAAGGGTGTCCCGGAATGATAGGGATATTCTTATATATGCATCTTGTTAATGTCGGTTACCAGGTGTTCACCATATGAATGATTTTTATCTCTATGTATGGGATGTATATTGAAATATGAAATCTTGTGGTCTATTGTTAAGATTTGATATATATAGGTTAAACCTATAACTCACCAACATTTTTGTTGACGTTTAAAGCATGTTTTTTCTCAGATGAATATTAAGAGCTTCCGCTGTTGCATACTAAAATAAGGACAAGATTTGGAGTCCATGTTTGTATGATATTGTGTAAAAATTGCATTCAAGAAACTGATTTCGATGTAACATATTTGTATTGTAAACCATTATGTAATGGTCGTGTGTAAACAGGATATTTTAGATTATCATTATTTGATAATCTACGTAAAGCTTTTTAAACCTTTATTTATGAAATAAAGGTTATGGTTTGTTTTAAAAATGAATGCAGTCTTTGAAAAACTTCTCATATAGAGGTCAAAACCTCGCAACGAAATCAATTAATATGGAACGTTTTTAATCAATAAGAACGGGACATTTCACCCGTGTCTCGATATCACCTCCTTGATAAATATTTTAGCCAAAGTCTCCGACGATATCGCTTCCCGAATGGGAAGAAACAAGGCAGTCTTTGTCAATCGATCAACTATTACTCAAATCGAGTCAAATTGGGTTATCGCCGTCTTTGGTAACTTTGTGATGAAATCCATGGTAATGTGCTCCCATTTCCACTTTGGGATTTCTAACGGTTGTAACTTACCATACGGCTTTTGGTGTTCGGCTTTCACTTGCAAACACGTGACGCATTGTTCAACATACTTAACAACATCACGTTTCATTCCCGGCCACCAATACTCTTTCCTCAAATCAAGATACATTTTCGTCGCGCTCGGATGAATAGAATACTTTGACTTATGTGCTTCATCAAGTAGCACTCGTCGATGATCACCCATTTTAGGCACCCACACTCTTCCTTGAAAAGATAGAAAACCATGCGGACCTAAGGTAATAAACTCCGTTTGTCCCATGATTCGTTCCTCATGCTTATTGTTAACAAAAGTTTTGATTTGAGTCTAGCCAAGCTTTACAAGAAAATCGTTAGTAATAATCATGCGTAACGATCCTACTCGTATCGTCGGATGTTGACTCTTTCAATTTAACGCATCCGCGACCACGTTCGCCATACCCGGATGATAAAGTATTTCACAATCATAGTCTTTCACCACATCCATACATCTACGTTGACGATAATTCAAATCTCGTTGATCAAAAAGGTGTTTCAAACTCTTGTGATCCGAATAAATTGTACACTTGACACCATACAAGTAATGGCGCCAAATTTTCAACGCATGCACAACCGCCGCCAACTCAAGATCATGAGTCGGATATCTCGTTTCGTGTTCCTTTAATTGTCGAGAGGCATAAGCGATGACTTTACCCCTTTGCATTAGAACACACCCGAGCCCATTTAAAGAAGCATCACAATAAACCGTCATGTCTTCCACCCCTTCCGGCAATACTAACACCGGAGCTCGACACAACTTTTCTTTTAACAATTGAAAAGCAATTTCTTGCTTGTTCTCCCAATTAAATCTCGTGTTTTTCTCGTCAACTTCGTCAATGGGGAAGCAATCTTAGAAAAGTCTTGGATAAACCGACGATAATAACCGGCCAATCCGAGAAAACTTCGGATTTCCGTAGGCGTAGTTGGTCGTCCCCAACTCTTCACCGTCTCTATCTTCCCCGGATCTACTTGAATACCATCCTTGTTCACAATATGGCCAAGGAATTGAACTTCCCTTAGCCAAAATTCACATTTGGAGAATTTGGCATACAACTTCTCCTTCCGCAACATCTTTAACACACCACGCAAATGATGTTCGTGTTCCTTCATACTCTTTGAATAAACAAGTATGTCGTCAATGAACACAATTACCGACTTTTTCAACATAGGTTGGCACACTCGGTTCATAAGATCCGTGAACACCGTCGGCGCATTTGTAAGACCAAAAGGCATAACTACGAATTCAAAATGCCCATAATGCGTTCGAAAAGCCATTTTCTCGATATCCTCCTTACGGACCCGCATTTGCTGATAGCCGGACCGTAGGTCGATTTTAGAGAAATACGTTGCACCTTGGAGATGGTCAAACAAATAGTCAATCCTAGGCAATGGATAACGATTCTTGATCGTCACTTTGTTCAACTCCCAATAATCGATGCACATCCGCATACTACCATCCTTCTTCTTCACGAATAAAACCAGAGCGCCCCAAGGTGAAGCACTCAGTCGAATAAAACCCTTTTCAAGTAACTCTTGGGTTTGATTTAACAACCCTTGCATCTCCGTTGGTGCTAAACAATAAGGAGTTTTAGCAATGGGGGTAGCCCCCGGAACCAACTCAATGCGAAATTCAACTTGTCTTTCCGCCTGAACACCCGGTAATTCATCCGAAAAAACGTCTTCAAATTCATTAACCACCAAAATTTCACGAATGGATGGTGGCTCATCACGAGTATCAACAACATGGGCATGAAAAGTCATGCCACCACTAACAAGGAAACGACGTGCCCGTGCAAAAGTGCATATCGGCACAAGTCTTCTTCGCTTATTGCCATGAATAATTAACTCTCCCCCACTTGGGGTCTTCACACGAATAGATTTTTCATGGCATGCAATATCGGCTCTATAACGATCGAGCCAATCCATACCAATGACATTATCAAAATCACCCAAATTCATCGGAATGAGATCGATTTCAAACGTTTCGGTACCAAACACAACATTACAATTTTTACAAACATCAACCCCTAGCACCGTTTTACCATCCGCTATTTTGACTTCTACCGGATGACTTAACTTAGCTAGCAGTTTATTTAACTTAGGCACAAATCGAGGCGACACAAAGGACAAATTACCACCACTATCAAAAAGTATCCGTGCCAGATTAGAGTTAACCATGAAAGTACCTGAGATGACTTCATTGGATTGCTTGGCCTCATCATTGGTCATTAAGTAATTGCGACCCCTAGTCGTACCCTCCGCCTTCTCTAACTTCTTAACATGGTCATTATTCAAATCGGGACATTCCGGCCTATTGTGCCCTTCTTTACCACAATTATAACAAGTGAGCTTGGGTGTAGATGATAATTTCGGGCAATCACGAGAGATGTGACCTTTGTGCCCACAATTGTAGCAAGTGACCATGTGACCACCGGAATTTCCCCTCTTCACACTACCAACACTTTTGGAGCCCTTCTTGCTATTCTTGTTTGAAAAGTTCAAATGACTCGAACCCTCAAACTTTCTTTTGCCAAAAGTAAAGCCACTCTTTCTCAAAATGAGCGCCTCAAAACCCTTTGCCATGTTGAACAATTCATCAAAGCTTTTTACCATAATCTTTTCTTGATAGTTATCGTTCAAGATTCGGTAAAAATCTTGTTTCAACATTTTATCATTCCCGACATACTCCGGGAAAAATTGGGTCTTTGACAAGAAAACGGATTTGAGAGTGTTCAAATCCATCGACCCTTGCCTCAAGGAACGTAACTCGTCCTTAAGCCTTGTAAGATCGGCCGAAGTTCGGTATTCATCGAAAAACTCCTTCTTGAATTCATCCCAAGTGAATTCCATGCATTGTTCTTCGCCATAAAGTTGGATCTTCGCGTCCCACCACAATTTAGCATTACCGCTTAACATGCTACAACCATATCTCGTCCTTTTTATCGAGAGGGCATTCACATGTACGAAAAGCCCCCTCCATATCGGAGATCCAACGGACACTTTTAAGTGGGTCCCGTTCACCATCAAAGGTGGGAGGTTGAGAGTCCTTGAAATTCTTATAAAAGAAGTCCCGTCTCCCCACATTATCCTCTTGTAGAACAAGCTTAACTTGTTCCCTAACTACATTAACTAGTTGCTCGTCGATCGTATCTAGAAACATCTTCTTAACGTCTTCGAGAAACTCCGCTTTTTGACGTTTAAAGATGGCCTCAACTTTGGCCGTGAACTCAACGTCCTCACTCGTACTTCTGTCATTGGTGTCGTGTCCATTTCTCATCTTCATACTATAAAACGGAAATGATTAAGCAACGAAACGAAAGGACTTAACACATACGTATATACATATACACCACACTACCCCATCTTGCTCAACAATCGTCATACATCGCTTGTTTGACATGATTTGAACCCGTAACAATGGTAGCTAATCATTATTACGCGAGCACGTCGCATTAACTTGCTAGTACTACGTCTATATTGCTTGATGATTGCTAACACAACACAAACAATTAGCGCAAGGTTAGTTCACATAAACCTAAACACTAGTCAACTCCCGGTCTGACCCATCTCCTACAAGTCCCGCATTAAACGCATACACATTTAAGTCTAAGTCTCGGCACCTATCTCAAGTCGCCTAAATCCCTTACACCATGCTATGATACCACTTGTAACAACCCAAACCAATAACCAACCGAATACGCGAAATAATTTTTTATTTTTTTTTATGTCAGAAGAGTGCGCCACGCGCACAGGCCCAAACAGCTTCTGTCCGGTTTTGTAAATTTTCAATTAATGATCTCCAACTTCCCGACAAATTTGGATGAAATGTTTTTCACAACATGATATAATAGTTAAAACTCACACGATTTAATCATAAAATAAGTTTTACGAAACCGGGCCCACATATGCCGTAATATGAGTTTCGTACAAAAGTATAAGTTTCAACCGAATTAGTTTAAATTCTAAACAATACTAGAGCATGATGTTTGGGGGTTAAACTACCCAACTCTCAGTCAAACTTCAAAAGCTAATACATCTAAAAGTGTCCCCTATCAAACAAGCGGGAATCTCTAATCCAACCGTACGCCCTTACCCTTGTCAACGTCCGATCCTATAAAAAGGTAAACAACGAGAGGGTAAGCAAAGCTTAGTGAATGCAATAATTATACATACACATATATAACCTACTTACTTGAAAACACTTACACAATACCGCATACAAGCTAGCAATTCGACAACTATGTAAACATTATGCATATACCAATATCCGCAATCATAATAAGCTAGCGATTCCAAAAGCATATAGTTCACAATTTAATACGCTAGTACAAAAATTCACACAACCATGGTTAACCAATCGTACGAAGGAATGGTACTCGAATTTCCCATCGGTGTTCATAACAACCGTTAGTGTACAACAACATATATCACTAACCCTTGGCAGAACGACAACACATATCCGTTCATAAAACCGTTAGTGTACAATGACATATATCACTAACTAGGACAACACATATCCGTTCATAAAAGTCGTTAGTGTACAACAACATATATCACTAACTCGGACAACACATATCCGTTCTTAGAAACCGTTAGTGTACAACAACATATATCACTAACTAGGACAACACATATCTGTCCCTACAAATAAATACATTATATACATACATGTATACTTATTCCACTCACCTTAACGATTTAGTGACGATTTTAACTTCCGTAAGCCACAAAGCATAGTACCTAATACAATAAGTACTCGATCAACACAAAAACTAGTTGGGCTAAAAGCCAACAACTTACACATGTGCAATTAATGACTTAATGCATTAAATGCCCCATTTTCACCAAAACTGACCATTAAGGTCAAAACCACCACATATCACTAAAAGCTAGTGATTTAGGTCTAACAACCCTAATTAATACATAATTTGGGTGTTTCATACCCATCTATTTCAATTAGGTCAATTATCACCCACTTGACCACTTTAAGATCAACACACCCATTTCGGGTCACCCACATAATACCCATTTACCAAACACCTAGGTGTGCTAGTAATTAACTAACCAATTTAGGCTCATAAACCCCAATTAACCATTTGAAACCCTAGGTTAGTTACTACTGAGTCTTCATGACTCAATCTTACCCAAGAACACCCAAAATCACCAAATATGGGTTTTATGTTCATTACTAACCCAAACCCTAACCCTTATACAAATTAAAATAGGGAAATCAAAGTTAAAACATACCACCACAACCAAAACGTAGCTAGAATGGAGATAAACAACTTTATAACTCGAGCCAAGACTCAAAACTAGCTCCTTCTTCCTTTACTTGAGCTTTCTCACACAAGAATCTCACTCTTTCTCTCTAAAATTGAAATGGATAGGATAAGGTTGTTGGAGATGGAGTGAATGACACCCCAAGATCTGAGCTACTGGCCTTAAACTCGTCCATAAGTGAAATTACTAAAAAGCCCTTCAAAATATCTGATTAAAAGAACAGAATTCGACTACAGTGAAGAGTGCACCACGTGCACTCCTATGTGTCGCTGCGCGCACCAAGCTCAGATCACTCTCTGACCTCTGTTTAAATACACAAGGTCACCCACACTTCATGTACTCTATATACGTCTCTGTTTAATAAATATTAGGGTCTTACAGTGGTAGAGTTAGGTGGTGGTGGTGGGTGGTGGTGTTGATGGTGGTGATAGTGGGTGGTGGTGGTGGGTGGTAGTGGTTAGTTGTGGTTCTTGGGTGGTGGTGATGGTAGTTGTGGGTAGTGGTGATGTGTGGTGGTGGTTGGTGGGTGGTGGTGGTGGTGGTGGTTGGTGGGTGGGGTGGTGGTGGTGATGGGTAGAAGTGGTTGGTTGTGGTGGGTGGTGGTTAGTGGTGATGGTGGTGGTGGCGGTGCTTGTGATTGTTGGTGGTGGTTGGTGGTGATGGTTGGTGGTGGGTGGTGGTGGTTAGTGGTGGTTGTTGTTGGTGGGTGGTGGTACGTGGTTGGTGGTGGTTGCAGCTGATGGTGGTGGTGAAATGTCCCGTTCTTATTGATTAAAAACGTTCCATATTAATTGATTTCGTTGCGAGGTTTTGACCTCTATATGAGACGTTTTTCAAAGACTGCATTCATTTTTAAAACAAACCATAACCTTTATTTCATAAATAAAGGTTTAAAAAGCTTTACGTAGATTATCAAATAATGATAATCTAAAATATCCTGTTTACACACGACCATTACATAATGGTTTACAATACAAATATGTTACATCGAAATCAGTTCCTTGAATGCAGTTTTTACACAATATCATACAAACATGGACTCCAAATCTTGTCCTTATTTTAGTATGCAACAGCGGAAGCTCTTAGTATTCACCTGAGAATAAACATGCTTTAAACGTCAACAAAAATGTTGGTGAGTTATAGGTTTAACCTATATATATCAAATCGTAACAATAGACCACAAGATTTCATATTTCAATACACATCCCATAAATAGAGATAAAAATCATTCATATGGTGAACACCTGGTAATCAACATTAACAAGATGCATATATAAGAATATCCCCATCATTCCGGGACACCCTTCGGATATGATATAAATTTCGAAGTACTAAAGCATCCGGTACTTTGGGTGGGGTTTGTTAGGCCCAATAGATCTGTCTTTAGGATTCGCATCAATTAGGGTGTATGTTCCCTAATTCTTAGATTACCAGACTTAATAAAAAGGGGCATATTCGATTTCGATAATTCAACCATAGAATGTAGTTTAACGTACTTGTGTCTATTTTGTAAATCATTTATAAAACCTGCATGTATTCTCATCCCAAAAATATTAGATTTTAAAAGTGGGACTATAACTCACTTTCACGGATTTTTACTTCATCGGGAAGTAAGACTTAGACACTAGTTGATTCACGAACCTATAACAATATATACATATATATCAAAGTATTTTCAAAATATATTTACAACACTTTTAATATATTTTGATGTTTTAAGTTTATTAAGTCAGCTGTCCTCGTTAGTAACCTACAACTAGTTGTCCACAGTTAGATGTATAGAAATAAATCGATAAATATTATCTTGAATCAATCCACGACCCAGTGTATACGTATCTCAGTATTGATTACAACTCAAACTATATATATTTTGGAATCAACCTCAACCCTGTATAGCTAACTCCAACATTCACATATAGAGTGTCTATGGTTGTTACGAAATATATATAGATGTGTCGACATGATAGGTTGAAACATTGTATATGTGTCTATGGTATCTCAAGATTACATATTATACAATACAAGTTGATTAAGTTATGGTTAGAATAGATTTGTTACCAATTTTCACGTAGCTAAAATGAGAAAAATTATCCAATCTTGTTTTACCCATAACTTCTTCATTTTAAATCTGTTTTGAGTGAATCAAATTGCTATGGTTTCATATTGAACTCTATTTTATGAATCTAAACATAAAAAGTATAGGTTTATAGTCGGAAAAATAAGTTACAAGTCGTTTTTGTAAAGTTAGTCATTTCAGTCGAAAGAACGACGTCTAGATGACCATTTTAGAAAACATACTTCCACTTTGAGTTTAACCATAATTTTTGGATATAGTTTCATGTTCATAATAAAAATTATTTTCTCAGAATAACAACTTTTAAATCAAAGTTTATCATAGTTTTTAATTAACTAACCCAAAACAGCCCGCGGTGTTACTACGACGGCGTAAATCTGATTTTACGGTGTTTTTCTTGTTTCCAGGTTTTAAATCATTAAGTTAGCATATCATATAGATATAGAACATGTGTTTAGTTGATTTTAAAAGTCAAGTTAGAAGGTTTAACTTTTATTTGCGAACAAGTTTAGAATTAACTAAACTATGTTCTAGTGATTACAAGTTTAAACCTTCGAATAAGATAGCTTTATATGTATGAATCGAATGATGTTATGAACATCATTACTACCTCAAGTTCCTTGGATAAACCTACTGGAAATGAGAAAAATAGATCTAGCTTCAAAAAATCCTTGGATGGCTTGAAAGTTCTTGAAGCAGAATCATGACACGAAAACAATTTCAAGTAAGATTTCCACTCGAAATAAGATTATTATAGTTATAGAAATTGAATTAAAGTTTGAATATTATTATTACCTTGTATTAGAAAGATAACCTACTGTAAGTAACAAAGGTTTCTTGATCTTGGATTATTACTTGGAATGGATTTAGAAAACTTGGAAGTAAACTTGCAATCTTGGAAGTATTCTTGATTTTATGAAACTAGAACTTTTGGAATTTATGAAGAACACTTAGAACTTGAAGATAGAACTTGAGAGAGATCAATTAGATGAAGAAAATTGAAGAATGAAAGTGTTTGTAGGTGTTTTTGGTCGTTGGTGTATGGATTAGATATAAAGGATATGTAATTTTGTTTTCATGTAAATAAGTCATGAATGATTACTCATATTTTTGTAATTTTATGAGATATTTCATGCTAGTTGCCAAATGATGGTTCCCACATGTGTTAGGTGACTCACATGGGCTGCTAAGAGCTGATCATTGGAGTGTATATACCAATAGTACATACATCTAAAAGCTGTGTATTGTAAAAGTACGAATACGGGTGCATACGAGTACAATTGTTGATGAAACTTAACGAGGATGTAATTGTAAGCATTTTTGTTAAGTAGAAGTATTTTGATAAGTGTTTTGAAGTCTTTCAAAAGTGTATGAATACATATTAAAACACTACATGTATATACATTTTAACTGAGTCGTTAAGTCATCGTTAGTCGTTACATGTAAATGTTGTTTTGAAACCTTTAGGTTAACGATCTTGTTGAATGTTGTTAACCCATTGTTTATTATAATAAATGAGATGTTAAATTGTTATATTATCATGATATTATGATATATAATATATTTAGTATGATATATATACAGTTAAATGTCGTTACAACGATAATCGTTACATATATGTCTCGTTTCGAAATTATTAAGTTAGTAGTCTTATTTTTACATATGTATTTCATTGTTAATACACTTAATAATATATTTACTTATCATTTAACATAATTAACCAAGTGTATCAATATCTTATATGATTCATATGTACCTAGTAAGACGTTGTTATAACGATAATCGTTATATATATCGTTTTCGAGTTTCTTAAATTAATAGTCTCATTTTTATGTATATAACTCATTGTTAAAATACCTAATGAGATACATACTTATAATAAAATCATGTGAACTATATATATAACCATATATATGTCATCGTATAGTTTTTACAAGTTTTAACGTTCGTGAATCATCGGTCAACTTGGGTGGTCAATTGTCTATATGAAACCTATTTCAATTAATCAAGTCTTAACAAGTTTGATTGCTTAACATGTTGGAAACACTTAATCATGTAAATAACAATTTCATTTAATATATATATAAACATGGAAAAGTTCGGGTCACTATAGTACCTACCCGTTAAATAAATTTCATCCCGAAATTTTAAACAGTTGGAGGTGTTGACGTATCTTCTGGAAATAAATGCGGGTATTTCTTCTTCATTTGATCTTCAAGCTCCCAGGTGAACTCGGGTCCTCTACGAGCATTCCATCGAACCTTAACAATCGGTATCTTGTTTTGTTTAAGTCTCTTAACATCATGATCCATTATTTCGACGGGTTCTTCAATGAATTGAAGTTTTTCATTGATTTGGATTTCGTCCAACGGAATAGTGAGATCTTCTTTAGCAAAACATTTCTTCAAATTTGAGACGTGGAAAGTGTTATGTACAGCCGCGAGTTGTTGAGGTAGCTCTAGTTGGTAAGCTATTGGTCCGACACGATCTATAATCTTGAATGGTCCAATGTACCTTGGATTTAGTTTCCCCCGTTTACCAAATCGAACAACGCCTTTCCAAGGTGAAACCTTAAGCATGACCATTTCTCCAATTTCAAACTCTATATCTTTTCTTTTACTGTCCGCGTAGCTCTTTTGTCGACTCTGGGCGGTTTTCAATCTTTGTTGAATTTGGATGATTTTCTCAGTAGTTTCTTGTATTATCTCCTGACCCGTAATCTGTCTATCCCCCACTTCACTCCAACAAATCGGAGACCTGCACTTTCTACCATAAAGTGCTTCAAACGGTGCCATCTCAATGTTTGAATGGTAGCTGTGGTTGTAGGAAAATTCTGCTAACGGTAGATGTCGATCCCAACTGTTTCCGAAATCAATAACACAAGCTCGTAGCATGTCTTCAAGCATTTGTATCGTCCTTTCGCTCTGCCCATCAGTTTGTGGATGATAGGCAGTACTCATGTCTAGACGAGTTCCCAATGCTTGCTGTAATGTCTGCCAAAATCTTGAAATAAATCTGTCATCCCTATCAGAGATAATAGAGATTGGTATTCCATGTCTGGAGACGACTTCCTTCAAATACAGTCGTGCTAACTTCTCCATCTTGTCATCTTCTCTTATTGGCAGGAAGTGTGCTGACTTAATGAGACGATCAACTATTACCCAAATAGTATCATAACCACTTGCAGTCCTTGGCAATTTAGTAATAAAATCCATGGTAATGTTTTCCCATTTCCATTCCGGGATTTTAGGTTGTTGTAGTAGACCTGATGGTTTCTGATGTTCAGCTTTGACCTTAGAACACGTCAAACATTCTCCTACATATTTAGCAATATCGGCTTTCATACCTGGCCACCAAAAATGTTTCTTAAGATCCTTGTACATCTTCTCCGTTCCAGGGTGTATTGAGTATCTGGTTTTATGAGCTTCTCTAAGTACCATTTCTCTCATATCTCCAAATTTTGGTACCCAAATTCTTTCAGCCCTATACCGGGTTCCGTCTTCCCGAATATTAAGATGCTTCTCCGATCCTTGGGGTATTTCATCCTTTAAATTTCTCTCTTTTAAAACTCCTTGTTGTGCCTCCTTTATTTGAGTAGTAAGGTTAGTGTGAATCATTATATTCATAGATTTTACTCGAATGGGTTCTCTGTCCTTTCTGCTCAAGGTGTCGGCTACCATATTTGCCTTCCCCGGGTGGTAACGAATCTCAAAGTCGTAATCATTCAACAATTCAATCCACCTACGCTGCCTCATATTCAATTGTTTCTGATTAAATATGTGTTGAAGACTTTTGTGGTCGGTATATATAATACTTTTGACCCCATATAAGTAGTGCCTCCAAGTCTTTAATGCAAAAACAACCGCGCCTAATTCCAAATCATGCGTCGTATAATTTTGCTCGTGAATCTTCAATTGTCTAGATGCATAAGCAATCACCTTCGTTCGTTGCATTAAACACAACCGAGACCTTGCTTTGATGCATCACGATAAATCACAAAATCATCATTCCCTTCAGGCAATGACAATATAGGTGCCGTAGTTAGCTTTTTCTTCAATAATTGAAACGCCTCCTCTTGTTCATCCTTCCATTCAAATTTCTTCCCTTTATGCGTTAATGCAGTCAAGGGTTTTGCTATTTTGGAGAAATCTTGGATGAATCTTCTGTAGTAACCAGCCAATCCTAAAAATTGACGTATATGCTTCGGAGTTTTTGGGGTTTCCCACTTTTCAACGGTTTCGATCTTTGCCGGGTCCACCTGGATACCTTCTTTATTCACTATGTGACCGAGGAATTGAACTTCTTCCAACTAAAATGCACACTTTGAAAACTTAGCGTACAGTTTTTCTTTCCTCAATACTTCTAGCACTTTTCTCAAATGTTCTTCGTGCTCTTGATCATTCTTTGAGTAAATAAGTATGTCTTCGATGAAAACAATGACAAACTTGTCAAGATATGGCCCACACACTCGGTTCATAAGGTCCATGAACACAGCTGGTGTGTTAGTCAATCCAAACGGCATAACCATAAACTCGTAATGACCATAACGCGTCCTAAAAGCAGTTTTTGGAATATTATCCTCCTTTACTCACATTTGATGATATCCAGAACGTAAAACGATCTTCGAATAAACCGACGAGCCTTGTAGTTGATCAAATAAGTCGTCAATTCTCGGTAGTGGATAACGGTTTTTGATGGTAAGTTTGTTCAACTCTCTGTAGTCAATACACAACCTAAATGTACCATCCTTCTTCTTGACAAACAAAACAGGAGCTCCCCATGGTGATGTGCTTGGTTGAATGAAACCACGTTCTAATAGTTCTTGCAGTTGGCTTTGCAGTTCTTTCATCTCGCTGGGTGCAAGTCTATAAGGAACACGAGCTATTGGTGCAGCTCCTGGTACAATATCTATTTGAAATTCAACAGATCGATGTGGAGGTAGTCCCGGTAATTCTTTCAAAAATACTTCGAGAAATTCTTTTGTGACGGGAACATCATTGATGCTCTTTTCTTCAGTTTGTACTTTCTCGACGTGTGCTAGAACAGCATAGCAACCTTTTCTTATTAGTTTTTGTGCCTTCAAATTACTAATAAGATGTAGCTTTATGTTGCCCTTTTCTCCGTACACCATTAAGGGTTCTCCTTCTTCTCGTACAATGCGAATTGCATTTTTATAACATACGATCTCTGCTTTCACCTTCTTCAGCCAGTCCATGCCAACTATTACATCAAAACTCCCTAACTCTACTGGTATCAAATCAATCTTAAATATTTCGCTACCCGGTTTAATTTCTCGATTCCGGCATATATTATCTGTAGAAATTAATTTACCGTTTGCTAATTCGAGTAAGAATTTACTATCCAACGGCGTCAATGGACAACTTAATTTAGCACAAAAATCTCTACTCATATAGCTTCTATCCGCACCCGAATCAAAAAAAACGTAAGCAGATTTATTGTTAATAAGAAACGTACCCGTAACAAGCTCCGGGTCTTCCTGTGCCTCTGCCACATTAATACTGAAAACTCTTCCGCGGCCTTGTCCATTCGTGTTCTCCTGGTTCGGGCAATTTCTAATAATATGGCCCGATTTTCCACATTTATAACAAACTACATTGGCATAACTTGCTCCGACACTACTTGCTCCGCCATTACTCGTTCCGACACCATTTGTTCCTTTCGTTCTGTTAACCCCTGGTCCGTAGACCTCACACTTCGCCGCGCTATGACCATTTATTTTACACTTATTGCAAAATTTGGTGCAGAACCCCGAGTGATACTTTTCACACCTTTGGCATAGCTGCTTCTGATTGTTGTTGTTGTTGCAGTTGTTATTGTTGTTGGGATGATTGTTGTAGTTGTTGTTGTTGTTGTTGTTGTTGTTGTTATTGTTGGGCCGTTTGTTGTAGTGGCGATTGATGTTACGATTGTTGGGATAATTGTTGCGATTATTATTGTAATTGCTGTTGTTGTTGTATTGGTGATTCTTATCTCCGTTTTCCTCCCACTTTCTTTTGACTTGCTTCACATTGGCCTCTTCAGCCGTCTGTTCTTTAATTCTTTCCTCAATCTGGTTCACTAGTTTGCGAGCCATTCTACATGCCTGTTGTATGGAGGCGGGCTCGTGTGAACTTATATCTTCTTGGATTCTTTCCGGTTATCCTTTCACAAACGCGTCGATCTTCTCTTCCTCATCTTCGAACGCTCCCGGACACAATAGGCACAATTCTGTGAATCGTCTTTCGTACATGATAATATCAAATCCTTGGGTTCGTAACCCTCTAAGTTCTGTCTTGAGCTTATTTACCTCGGTTCTGGGACGGTACTTCTCGTTCAGCAAGTGCTTGAATGCTGACCACGGTAGTGCGTACGCATCATCTTGTCCCACTTGCTCTAGATAGGTATTCCACCATGTTAACGCAGAACCTGTGAAGGTATGCATAGCGTACTTCACTTTGTCCTCTTCAGTACACTTACTTATGGCAAATACCGATTCGACCTTCTCGGTCCACCGTTTCAATCCGATCGGTCCTTCGGTTCCATCAAATTCCAAAGGTTTGCAGGCAGTGAATTCTTTATAGGTGCATCCTACATAATTTCCTGTACTGCTAGATCCAAAGTTATTGTTGGTATGTAGCGCAGCCTGTACTGCGGCTATGTTTGAAGCTAGAAAAGTACGGAATTCCTCTTCATTCATATTCACGGTGTGTCGAGTAGTCGGTGCCATTTCCTTCAAAATAGTCAAATGGAACAAGTTAATCATACAGAATATTAAGAGTAGTTAATAGTATTTCGTAGCATAATATGAACTCATTTATAAAAGCTTTTTCTTCATATTAGCGTTTTATAAGTTTAAGTTCGGGTAGTACCTACCCGTTAAGTTCATACTTAGTAGCTAATATACAATTCAACTACTACAATTCTATATGAAAAACTGATTATAATAATATTTCGCGTTCAAACTTTTATACAATATTTTACAAACTTAAAATACCGCTTATTTTACATAAAGCATGAAATATAGCACACAATAACTTTGATACAAGATAGTTGTCAAGATAATTCTAGCTAGTACACAAGTCGTTCAGCAAAGGCAATAAAGACACATAATTCATACGTCCAGAAACAAGTCATGCATTCTGGTTTTACTAGGACTACTTCCCATCCTTGGTCTTGTGGAACATAACCGTTATGGCCGTTGATAAGACAGCGTGTTGTAACGTCGTCAAAGGAACGAGGGTTACGTAATGACCAACAGTCTCGTAATAACCTAAAAACCTCATTTCTTACCCCAATTACCAACTCCGTCACTTGTGGGAACATTTTGTTTAATAGTTGTAGCCCGATGTTCTTTTTCTCACTTTGGTGAGAAGCGAACATTACTAACCCGTAAGCATAGCATGCTTCTTTATGTTGCATGTTAGCCGCTTTTTCTAAATCATGAAGTCCTATATTCGGATACATTGAGTCAAAATAATTTCTTAAGCCGTTGCGTAAAATAGCATTTGGGTTCCCGGCAATATATGCGTCAAAGTAAACACATCGTAACTTATGGGTTTCCCAATGTGATATCCCCCATCTTTCAAACGAAAGTCTCTTATAAACCAAGATATTCTTGGAACGTTCTTCGAATGTCTTACAAACTGATTTCGCCGTAAATAGTTGTGCCGAAGAATTCTGACCGACTCTAGACAAGATTTCATCAATCATGTCTCCGGGTAGGTCTCTTAAAATATTGGGTTGTCTATCCATTTTGTGTTTTTATACTGTAAAATAGACAAGAGTTAGATTCATAAAAAAAATACTTATTAATACAAGCAATTTTTACATATATCATAAAGCATAAGCACACTATATTACATATATTACACCACACGAATACAACTATCTTATTCTGACTCGCTCGTTTCTTCTTCTTCGGTTTTGGTTCGTTTTGCCAAGTTTCTAGGGATATATGATGTTCCCCTAATACGAGCTGTCGTTTTCCACAACGGTTTAGAAAAACCTGGTGGTTTAGAGGTTCCCGGGTCATTGTTACAACTTAAGGGCTTCGGGAGTTGACGATACATATAAAGTTCATCGGGGTTGGAATTAGATTTCTATATTTTTATGCCCTTTCCCTTATTATTTTCTTTTGCCTTTTTAAATTCAGTTGGGGTAATTTCTATAACATCATCGGAATTCTCGTCGGAATCCGATTCATCGGAGAATTGGTAATCCTCCCAATATTTTGCTTCCTTGGCGGAAACACCATTGACCATAATTAACCTTGGTCGGTTGGTTGAGGATTTTCTTTTATTTAACCGTTTTATTATTTCCCCCACCGGTTCTATTTCCTCCTCTGGTTCCTCCTCTTCCGGTTCTGATTCTTCTTCCGGTTCTGATTCTTCTTCCAGTTCTTCTTCGGGAACTTGTGAATCAGTCCAATATATATTCGAATCTTCGTTATTATTAGGTGAGTCAATGGGATTTGTGCTAGAGGTAGACATCTATCACACAGTATCAAACATGTTAAGAGATTAATATATCACATAATATATACATGTTAATAATATATAGTTTCCAACAAAAATGTTAAGCAATCATTTTTAAAGAAAACACGGTCGAAGTCCAGACTCACTAATGCATCCTAACAAACTCGATAAGATACACTAATGCAAATTTTCTGGTTCTCTAAGACCAACGCTCGGATACCAACTGAAATGTCCCGTTCTTATTGATTAAAAACGTTCCATATTAATTGATTTCGTTGCGAGGTTTTGACCTCTATATGAGACGTTTTTCAAAGACTGCATTCATTTTTAAAACAAACCATAACCTTTATTTCATAAATAAAGGTTTAAAAAGCTTTACGTAGATTATCAAATAATGATAATCTAAAATATCCTGTTTACACACGACCATTACATAATGGTTTACAATACAAATATGTTACATCGAAATCAGTTTCTTGAATGCAGTTTTTACACAATATCATACAAACATGGACTCCAAATCTTGTCCTTATTTTAGTATGCAACAGCGAAAGCTCTTAGTATTCACCTGAGAATAAACATGCTTTAAACGTCAACAAAAATGTTGGTGAGTTATAGGTTTAACCTATATATATCAAATCGTAACAATAGACCACAAGATTTCATATTTCAATAAACATCCCATACATAGAGATAAAAATCATTCATATGGTGAACACCTGGTAATCGATATTAACAAGATGCATATATAAGAATATCCCAATCATTCCGGGACACCCTTCGGATATGATATAAATTTCGAAGTACTAAAGCATCCGGTACTTTGGATGGGTTTGTTAGGCCCAATAGATCTATCTTTAGGATTCGCGTCAATTAGGGTGTATGTTCCCTAATTCTTAGATTACCAGACTTAATTAAAAGGGGCATATTCGATTTCGATAATTTAACCATAGAATGTAGTTTCACGTACTTGTGTCTATTTTGTAAATCATTTATAAAACCTGCATGTATTCTCATCCCAAAAATATTAGATTTTAAAAGTGGGACTATATCTCACTTTCACAGATTTTTACTTCGTCGGGAAGTAAGACTTGGCCACTGGTTGATTCACAAACCTATAACAATATATACATATATATCAAAGTATGTTCAAAATATATTTATAACACTTTTAATATATTTTGATATTTTAAGTTTATTAAGTCAGCTGTCCTCGTTAGTAACCTACAACTAGTTGTCCACAGTTAGATGTACAGAAATAAATCGATAAATATTATCTTGAATCAATCCACGACCCAGTGCATACGTATCTCAGTATTGATCACAACTCAAACTATATATATTTTGGAATCAACCTCAACCCTGTATAGCTAACTCCAACATTCACATATAGAGTGTCTATGGTTGTTCCGAAATATATATAGATGTGTCGACATGATAGGTCAAAACATTGTATACGTGTCTATGGTATCTCAAGATTACATAATATACAATACAAGTAGATTAAGTTATGGTTGGAATAGATTTGTTACCAATTTTCACGTAGCTAAAATGAGAAAAATTATCCAATCTTGTTTTACCCATAACTTCTTCATTTTAAATCCGTTTTGAGTGAATCAAATTGCTATGGTTTCATATTGAACTCTATTTTATGAATCTAAACAGAAAAAGTATAGGTTTATAGTCGGAAAAATAAGTTACAAGTCGTTTTTGTAAAGTTAGTCATTTCAGTCGAAAGAACGACGTCTAGATGACCATTTTAGAAAACATACTTCCAATTTGAGTTTAACCATAATTTTTGGATATAGTTTCATGTTCATAATAAAAATCATTTTCTCAGAATAACAACTTTTAAATCAAAGTTTATCATAGTTTTTAATTAACTAACCCAAAACAGCCCGCGGTGTTACTACGACGGCGTAAATCCGATTTTACGGTGTTTTTCGTGTTTCCAGGTTTTAAATCATTAAGTTAGCATATCATATAGATATAGAACATGTGTTTAGTTGATTTTAAAAGTCAAGTTAGAAGGATTAACTTTTATTTGCGAACAAGTTTAGAATTAACTAAACTATGTTATAGTGATTACAAGTTTAAACCTTCGAATACGATAGTTTTATATGTATGAATCGAATGATGCTATGAACATCATTACTACCTCAAGTTCCTTGGATAAACCTACTGGAAATGAGAAAAATAGATCAAGCTTCAAAGGATCCTTGGATGGCTTGAAAGTTCTTGAAGCAGAATCATGACACGAAAACAATTTCAAGTAAGGTTTCCACTCGAAATAAGATTGTTATAGTTATAGAAATTGAATTAAAGTTTGAATATGATTATTACCTTGTATTAGAAAGATAACCTACTGTAAGTAACAAAGGTTTCTTGATCTTGGATGATTACTTGGAATGGATTTAGAAAACTTGGAAGTAAACTTGCAATCTTGGAAGTATTCTTGATTTTATGAAACTAGAACTTTTGGAATTTATGAAGAACACTTAGAACTTGAAGATAGAACTTGAGAGAGATAAATAAGATGAAGAAAATTGAAGAATGAAAGTGTTTGTAGGTGTTTTTGGTCGTTGGTGTATGGATTAGATATAAAGGATATGTAATTTTGTTTTCATGTAAATAAGTCATGAATGATTATTCATATTTTTGTAATTTTATGAGATATTTCATGCTAGTTTCCAAATGATGGTTCCCACATGTGTTAGGTGACTCACATGGGCTGCTAAGAGCTGATCATTGGAGTTTATATACCAATAGTACATACATCTAAAAGCTGTGTATTGTACGAGTACGAATACGGGTGCATACGAGTAGAATTGTTGATGAAACTGAACGAGGATGTAATTGTAAGCATTTTTGTTAAGTAGAAGTATTTTGATAAGTGTCTTGAAGTCTTTCAAAAGTGTATGAATACATATGAAAATACTACATGTATATACATTTTAACTGAGTCGTTAAGTCATCGTTAGTCGT